>NC_079444.1:35046764-35323447 GCF_903798145.1 Danio aesculapii
CTGGCACCCAAATCTTTTTCACCAGCCGCGCGTCGAATGTTCGGCTCTTGTTATTGCTGGAAGGGAAGGCCAGCCTGTCGTCCTGCCAGTAATGCCTGAGGTACAGTGTCATGGTGAAGTCCTATTCCCACAAAAGACACGAGAGCACATCTGGTGAGTTTGCATAAGACACTCCCTAATACTTTCATTGTCATTGTGTATATATGATTATACCTGCTGCCAAATATTTGTTTTCACTGCCTAATACTTCTACTTCCAGTTGTACTGTTTGCAACTTGGGAAAATTTTTATTTAGTTCAATTCAGTTCAATTAATAAAAAATATGTAAATAAAAATAAATGAATAAATAAATCAAAATTGTTCCTAGAGTAAAATAAAACCAATAAGTAAAAGAATGATACAAATAAATTAATAGTTGCATATTAGTACTTGAAAATAATTCGGAGTAACAGAATGAGAAGTAGAGGAATAGTTTGAGAAAGAGAAAATAAAAAGGAACAATTTTTTTTTTAAACTTAGTAAAAGGACTAAAAATAATTAGTGCTGGGAAAAAACTAATCATGATTAATCACATCTAAAATAAAAATTTGTTTTGACATGACATGATATGATAGGAGTGTGAATTTTCTATATGTATATACACACGCACACACTGAACGGCCACTTTATTAGATATACCTCACTAGTACATGGGTAAGACCCCCTGAGATTTTGGTCCATATTGACAAGAAAGCAAGAAATAATGCATAAACAAAATAACAAAATGAAATATAATACAATTGTGCTTGAGAACATTATGATGAGTCCCACATGAACACCTTAATGGATTTAGCATGCTATTCTGCACATGTTCATAGTCTTTGCTGCGTGATGATTTTCACCTTTGCCCTCTGCCTCAGTGGTGAATCCAATCTGTTTAAATGATGGAGGATTTAAGCTTGATGTGCGACGAGCGCTGAGAGTTAAAGGCGTGCAGAGCTCAAAGACAGGTTAAAGGTTAGAAGTAATTTATAAAAGAGCAGACACTCACCATATTGACCTCTGAAATGCCGTCAATGCTCTCCACCTGCACATCGATGCCCACTGGAATAGCCGAACCTGACCAGAGTCACAGAAAAGAGGGAAGATCATGCTTAGAATGAAAAAGACAAATTGAACTGTTGACTCTTATGGTGATTGATCTTCCTTTTGATGCAATAACATCATGATTTGATAAGTGAAACTGGTTCTTTTAGTGAACGAGCAATCAGTCAGTCTGATTCAGATCACAAATTAATGACTCTTATGTAATGGTACATTTAGTGAATTAAATGCATGCGTTGTGACCGGTGAATCTGATTCATGTAACAAGCAAATGACTCTTATGAGTCTTACAGCATAATTAGTGAATCTGATTCACATCATAGACTAAATGACTCTTTTAAGCAGGTTGTTTTTAGTGAATCAAATATATACTAAGCAATTAAGTGTGATTTCTGTCACAGGCTAATGATTCTTATGGACTGGTTCTTTTAGTGAATCAGATACTTGCAGCAGTGAGTGACCAGTGAATCTATTTCATGTAAGAAGCTAATGACTCTTATGAGCTGATCGTTTTGCAGAGTCAAAAACTTGACTGAAACTGGTTCTTTTTCGTGAGTCTGATTCAAATCATAAGCTAATGACTCTTATGTAATGGCACTTTTAGTGAGTTAAATATATGCATTGTGATCAGTGAATCGGATTCACATCACAGACTGATGACTCTTTTGAGCTGGTTGTTTTTAGTGAATCAAATACATACCAAGCAATCAAGTATGATTTCTGTCACAGGCATGATTCTTATAATTCACTTGCAGCATAATCAGTGAATCTGATTCACACTTTGAGCTGATGAATCTTATGAGCTAGTTGTTTTAATTGAATGTACTGGTTCTTTTAGTGAATCTGATGCATGCAGCGGTGAGTGACCAGTGAATCTGATTCATCTAAGAAGCTATTAGCTGCGTTCGACTTAATGCAGTACTGCACAGATCGATCAAAATCTGTCTTAAAGTGGTGCACGCCTGTTAGAAATTTGTATGTTGATGCTGCACCGATGCCAAGTGACTGTCACATGTGGCAACAAAGTACCGCGACAGTGCTCCAAGATCAGATGATTGATTCTGTCGGTGCAGCGTCTGAAGAGCAACTGCTGGAGTTCACTGTATGACAACAACCATGTGTGTTTCACGTTTATTATTGGACAAATTCAGTCTCACAAATTTCAAAACAAACAATTAACTTTTTATACCATCTCAATCTTGTACACGTTATGCTTATTAAAAGACTACTGATATTTTACTGCAGTATAATCTTTTGTTAAATAATTTCTCAACTCAAATAAGTCTTACAGACTTGTAATAAAATAATTATCTTTATTGATCCTGACACCCCTATAATAGTTTCTTAACAAATTAAGTAAAAAAAAAAAATTTATTAAATATAAAAATATATGATTATAAAATATTTTATTTCCTGTCAAGCCGTTATGCAGAAATGTTAAAAGTGACATTGATGTACCTGCTCTTTCTGGGAAATTTCTACTTAAAGGGCACCTATGGTAAAAAATCTACTTTTCAAGCTGTTTGGACAGACATATGTGCATGTATGGTGTATAGACTGTCATATTGGAGTGATATAAACACACCCAGTGCTTTTTTTTCAATTTAACAACATAAAAAACAGTGGACCAATTAGAGCGGTTTACAGATCGACCGCAACTTTACGTAGGAGTGCGGTCCCCCCTGCCCACCAATATTGATTGACAGGCGCGTCATCATATCCTCAGTTTGTTGATTCACGTCTGCCATTTTCAGCGTGAGTCGAAGCGATATCACTAAAGGAACACCCTAGCTCTATCTTTAGATGCAAGGCTCATTGGGCTCAACACAAGAGCAATATTCTCCACATTATCGCTCTAATCGGAATTATTGGTTGTAGCTTTAGGTAGATTTGCAAACATGTGTACTTCTCATTGAGTCTACCTTATACTTCAGCCGTTTGCATTTCTCGCGATCACAGAAGCTCCCTGTGATCTTAACTAGGTGCTGCTCTACCTGACGCTGTGCCATGCGTTTTATAATTCTAAACATAGGTTTCTATCAGGGTACACACAACGGCCTGACGATTCGGGACACTTCATGTTTCTGCCGCGCCACAGAGAGTGTCTGGTGTGCCGTGTCTACGTGTGAAGCAACAGACCCCTAAATTAGCGAACTGTGGACACGGCCCCAACATGACACTTTTTAACACATTATAATAAAAAATCTGAATTGTGTTTTGAACTGAACCTAAACTGGCACACTCAGAACAACCATAATATTAATATTAAATCATAAAAAAGAGGTAAACTATGTGCCCTTTAAAGTGTAGCTCACTTATTTTGGTCCTTTTGTTCAATCTTTTTTGATTTAAAGTGCTTTTTTAAAAGCGTTTTATTATTCAAAATAACTCTATTCGTGGATGTTTATTTCCTTTATATGTGCCCTCTCGTTTTCTCCTCCCCATTTGTGTTTGTTATATAGGCTACTTAAATGTAATTTATAATTAACACTACAAGGGTATGACTTTTATGAGCTGGTTGTTGTTATTGAAGCAACCTTACAGCATAATCAATGTATTCGGTTCACATTACAGACTGATGATTCCTTTGAGCCTGGTTGTTTTTAGTGAATTAAATACAAACCAAGCAATCAAGTGTGATTTCTGTCACATGCTAATGATACTTACGAACAAGTTCTTTTAGTGAATCAGGTACATGCAATGTGACTAGTGAATCTGACTCGCATAACATTCTAATGACTCTTACAAGCTCCTTCTTTTTTGCTTATGACTCTTCTGAGTTGGTCTAAAGCTTACAGCATAATCAGTGAATCGGATTCACATCTCAAGCTGATGACTCTTATGAGCCAGTTGTTATAGATTCAAAAACTTACAGCATAATCAGTGTATTCAATTCACATGATAGACTGGTGACTTTTTTGAGCTGGTTGTTTTTAGTGAATCAAATACATACCAAGAATTCAAGTGTGATTTCTGTTACAGGCTAATGATTCTTATGAACTGGTTCTTTTAATGAATCAGATACATGCAATGTAACTAGTGAATCTGATTCACAGAATATGCTAATGACTCTTATGTGCTCATTCTTTTTACTCATGACTCTTCTGAGCTGGTCAAAAGGTTACAGCATAATTAGTGAATCGGATTCACATCACAAGCTGATGACTGATTTGAGCTGGTAGCTGGTTGTTTTTAGTGAAATAGATATGCGTGTCTGTGTGATGTAATATTTGGCCCGGGACATCGTTTTTTTTTTTTTTTTTTGCATCTGGCACTCGCCCCAAAAAGTTTGGCCATAAAGTTTGGCCTAAACCAACAGTCTGTGGCTGCTCATTAACCCTTGATGAGTTCACTACACCGGTGGTCAGAGAAACGCGCACCACGGTTGTCATAAATCTCAAATTATCAATGTTTTTAGTCACAAGAGGCGAAATACACATTAGTAGTAGCAGAACAACCCTTTACAGTTCATGAAATACACCACCGTAGTCTGTGAAAAGGGTAATAAGCATATAAGCATGATCTGATAACATGCTTACTTCATACAGTATACACACTGTGTCCATAATCAGACATGTTGTGCTGTCTGTAGTATACTTTTGTGCATGCGGGTCAGTTTAGGACCATGATCTGTTCACACTGCAAATCTGATATTGGCCACATTTATAAGAGCAGTGTGAACAGCTCTGCAGAAACATCAGATCTGAGAAAAAAAATCTGATTTGAGCACTAAACCTCGCAGTGTGAACGTAGCCCGTGTAGTCAATGAATCTAATTCACATTACCAGCTGATGACTCTTATGAGCTCGTTTTTATTGAATCTAAAACTTACAGCAATCAGGATGTCTGATTCACATTACAGACTCATGACTCCGGAGCTGGTTGTTTTCCATGAATCAAATACACACTGAACAATCACGTTTGACTTATGTCACAGGCTAATGACTTCTATGAATTGGTTCTTTTTTTAGTATTAAAAAGTATTATACAAACATGTGTATAAAACATGTTACAAACTAAGGGACTACTGTATATAAAGCGATTCTTTCAGTGAATCGAATACATGCAATATAACCAGTGAAATTGATTCACATAACAAGCTTATGACTAACAAACTAATTTAGTGAATTAAACACTTGCAGTGCAACCTGTGAATCTGATTCACATCACAAACTGATGATTCTTATGAACACTTTCTTTTTAGCTAATCAAATACTACACAATCAATAATTTCGATTTATTTTGCAAGCTAATAACTTCTATGAACTGTTTTTAGTTAATCAGATACATGCAATGTAACCAGTTAGTATGATTCATGTAACATGCTAATGACTCATATGAGCTCATTCTTTTAATTACAGTGTAATCAGTGAATCTGATTCACATCACAAGCTGATGACTCTTATGAGCCAGTTGTTTTTATTGAATGAAAAACTTAGAACAAAATCAGTGTATGTGATTCACATAACAGACTGATGACTCTTTTGATTTGGTTTGATTTAGTGTAGCAAAATATGCAACACGATTTTTGTAGAAGGGCCAAAAACCAATTATCATTGAGAGCCGTGGGACAAAGGTAAATATACCAAACTATATTACATTAAAGATGCCATCGGTAATTTCCTTATTTATTGGAAAACATTACTTTAAATCCTATTAACTAATGCAGTACAACATTTAAAATAATAACTTGCAATAAAAACATAAAATATCACATTTATAACAGTGAAGCTCAATGCTGAATACACTAGTCATGCAGAATCTGCCTTTGCCTTGATTTGTCCTCTATCTGTTAGGTGACAGTATGTACATTTAAACTAAATCTGATTATTTACACCGCTTAATTGAAGCATTTAATTTCAGTTAGCTTTTAATGATTAAACAAACTAACAATTAGTTATGAACGGATAATCTCTAAACCATCCTTATCATTCTCCCTCTTTTCTCAGATGGGATGGCTGGACAAAACTAAGGTTACCATGGGCCAACTTTGGCCCCCGCAGGCCCTAGTTTGGGCATCTCTGCAATGAATGAATCTGATTCTTTTTACAAAGTGATGACTCCTATAAACTGGATCTTTTAGTAGATCAGATATAACCAGTGAATCTCACAACAGCAATGACTCTGTCCTCATAAATGACTCCTATATGAATCAGCTGGAGTAGTTTCTCAAGTAATCTGACTGATTTACTGAACTGTAAGGCATTAATGTGTTATGTCTTACTCTAGATATATATTCAATGAATATTTTACATGTTCAATGCCTACTTAAAACTGCACATTAATAGTTTTTTCAGCGGTATTTAAACACAACATGTCCCGAAACCTCAAAAATCTTACCACAAACATATTTCTGTTTTCAAATTCATTTCACCAAGATCAACTAACAATCAAATCACCACCCGTTTACATCTGCAGCCATCAATGAAGGCTTTAAGTAAATCAGATGAGTAAATATTTGTGAGAGAAGGACTATATGCAGTTTGCTTTGTCCTAATAGAACGGAAGAAAAGAAACGCTCATAGTTGCGTCTATCAGCGTTAAGCACTCTGCTTTGACTCTTCTTTTGAATCAAAGTGTAAACACGTCAATCTTCAGACATTCAACAGCTGCATTAAATTAAACAAAAACACACGGAGAGCATCTGCCTTGTCTCATTCTCTCAAGAGAACAGATCAGAAGATGTGTCTGATTCCAATCTGTTAGAATCATCATTACTGAAAACATCTGTAAATCAGATTTCACCACATATTTTACTCTTGCGTAACAAAGCTCTTTTGAGAAATTCCAGGGGATTCATAGCTCAAATAAACCTTCTCCTCTTCTCTTCTCTTCTCTTCTCTTCTCTTCTCTTCTCTTCTCTTCTCTTCTCTTCTCTTCTCTTCTCTTCTCTTCTCTTCTCTTCTCTTCTCTTCTCTTCTCTTCTCTTCTCTTCTCTTCTCTTCTCCTCTCCTCTCTTCTCTTTTCTTCTCAGACTTTTAGCTAAACAGCTCGGTTATTAAAGTTGTATATTTGCATAAAACATTAAGAAGCGAGTGCCAAAATGTCAAAACGCTGACACAATGGCATCATCAGCCAAATTAAATCTGAAAAGAGATATTAAAGCTCCTGCAACCAGAGACCTAACTCACAGCACATGACCACCGGCAGCACGAATGATGTTCCCCTAATCTGGACTAAAATAAAACTCAATCTCTGTGTTCATGTGTAGAGATTATCAGGAAAAAAAACAACAACAACAAAAGTACCATGGTACCTTGTTGGACATGCACCATGTTATTCTTTGAAGTACCATATTACAAATTCAGTACAATGATTAACAATCTTTTTTTTTGTTGACTTACACACAAAAAAAGATGATTGCTGTTTGTTCAAACTACGTATTTAAATTCAAACCACTTACATTTGTAAAAAAAAAAAACTAAGTTCATTTAATTCTTTCATGTTGTCCCGAAACAAATAGATTGTGCATAACCCAACATTTGGTTACTAGGTTTACAGTGCACTGTCCAACATTTTGTTCAACTTCATTATAAAATCTAGTGGTCTGTGCTGTTGCTATTCCTAATATCTCAGCAGAGGTAAATGTATTCGTCTGAGTACAATTTAGTTAAGATGATGAGACGTTTCTTTGGTTGAGCAGTATTTCTATGATTTCCTCTACTTTTAGTTTTACATCTCTGCAGAAGATATTTTTAAAGAGTTAGAATTTTGCTTAGTTGTTAGTACTACTGATTTTTGTACCAAAGGTTATAATTGACTTTGTTCAATTAAATTGATTATGTTGATGCTTTTGAAGTCACCATTGATGGGATCAGTGTTCCCATTTGTTGGGCACTTTTTACATTTTATACATTAATATCTTACAAACAATGCAGCTGTTAGTATTTTCAAAGGAAGTCAAATTGAGTTGAGCACTCACATTTGGTTACTAATATAGTCACCCATGCAAAGTAATTCAAACTTATAGGAATTTGTTTGCACTTTTGATGTAAAATCAACCTGTTACATTTAATATTTACATTTTGCCCAACAATTTAGGTGTACATAATATGTTTACAAGGGAAAAACCAGCAGCCACCCAGAACACTTCATCAACTCCATAGCAACACTCACCCAGAATAATCTGACAACCATAAAGTAGCACCTTGCAACCATCCATCATACCCTGTCTACCCAATCTACTGTAAAGCAACCTTCTAGCAACCACTAGAATGGCCTGATGACTACATAGCACCGGCCTAAAAAATCATCCAGAACATGCAAACATTTGTAGTAATGCTTTATCAGCCACCAACTAGCCTTGTCATTATATCTATTTTCTGTTGTACAATATATTGCACCAAAATATATTGCGATTTATGATATTATTGTCATTTTAAGACCATTTTATGCAACTCATTACTGCCAGACTGACTATATAATAGTCAAGTATAAACAAGTATACTCTATTTAATTTAATTTAATTGTAGTCATTTTAATAATTTGTTAATTAGGCATTGGAATCAGAATGTGAAAACGTATATCCTGAATAAATAATAATAATAAAAATAAATGTTAACAAAAAGGTGCAAGTTAAAAATAACTAGAAAAAAGTAACAGATCTATTTTCAGTTGTTAGGCTCCCACATGAAAATATACTATAGTAATTTATAGTAAATACTATAGTGTTTATTATTAACCATACTTACTCTGACACCTCCAATAGAGGTGTTGCCCAATCAGCAAAATAAAGCCCTCCTGAATAAGTAGCCCCCCTGTTTATTTTTTCCTCAATTTCTCTTTAACAGAGAAAAGATTGTTTCAACACATTTCTAAACATAATAGTTTTAATAACTCATTTCTAATAACTGATTTATTTTATATTTTTTTAAGACACTTCTATACAGCTTAAAGGGACATTTTAAAGGCTTAACTAGGTTAATTAGGGTAATCAGACAGGTTAGAGTAAGTTATTGTATAATGATGGTTTGCTCTGTAGACAGTCGAAAAAAGATTTGCTTGAAGGGGCTAGTAATTTTGACCTTAAAATGGTTCATAAAAAAATTTAAACTGCTTTTATTCTAGCCGAAATAAAACAAATAAGATTTTCTCCAGAGGAAAAAATATTATCAGACATACTGTGGAAAATTTCCTTGCTCCGTTAAACATCATTTGGGAAACATTTAAAAAAGAAAAAAAAAGAAAAAATCAAAGGGGGGCTAATAATTCTGACTTCAGCTGTATATTGCATCACCAAAAATTATTGAGGTCATGGCCATGTGTTGTGCGATTAAGTCAATATATTGATTATTGTGAAAGGCCTATCACCAACCATCTATTAAAGATTTCACTTTTTGTTAGAATATCTACATATATTTATTTCTTCTGAAATGCATTACACAAACATTACCTAAATGGACCCCAAATCACATATATACCAGCTGATTATTTGATTGAACAAACGGCAGCTCCACTCTGTTCTTATTCTAAAAACAGCAACCTTTGTTTAGCCTGTAAGATTTAGCTACATTCTCAGGCATTCTCAGAGACCGAGTGGGATTATAATCCAGATTACTGTGCATAAAACACATCTGTCCTCAGTCTATTGTCCGCTTGGCACTACTACTAATCTGGGTCAGAGTGTTTTGTTTTTTTTCTCTCCCCTGATTCGGACACACCACGTATGACATTCTAACCTACATTTTTGACAATCTCCGAGTCACATTCTGGTCATTTGGCCTGCTGTGACTTTTAAAGCTCTCGATCATGAGTTCAGTCAGAGGCAGAGGCCAGTAGTTAACCCCCTTCTGTGAGTTATCCCCCAATAGACAATAGATATTGGCACAGCATGTTTTATATAAAATAAGCAGCTTAAAGTGCATTCAGAAAGTGCATTCAAGAGTCCATCCGTCCATGTATAAATCTCTCTGTCTGTCCATCTACAATTCCACCATCACTCTATTTGTCAGTCCAGTAATTTACCTGTTTGTCCAGCTATCTGCCAGTCATTAATCTGAACATCTATTCGTCCATCTGTCTATCTGTCTATTTCTCTGTCTGTCCATCTACTTATTTTTCATTTATCTGTCTTTTCATCTCTTCCCATCTATTCCAACTGCCAAACAAACTACCTATACATCCTTAGATCCATCCATCGGCAGATCCATCCATCTATAGATCCATCCATCCATCCATCTATAGATCCATTCATCCGTAGATCCCTCCATTCATCCCTTGATTGATCAATCCACTCACCCGTCGATTGAACGATTTATCCATCGATCCATAGATTCATCCATCCATCCATAGATCCATCCGTCCATCTATAGATCCATTCATCTGTAGATCTATCCATCCACTCATCCATCGATTGATCGATCCATCCGTCGATCCGTAGATCCATCCATCCATCCATCAATTCATTCATCCGTAGATCCATCATTTATCCGTAGATCCATTAATCTATAGATCCATTAATTCGTAGATCCATCTATCCATCCTTTTGTAGGCCTATCCATCCATTTGTAGATCCATCCATCCATTCGTTGATCGATCCATTCATCCGTCGATTGATTGGTCCATCCATCGATCCATAGATCCATCCATTTGTAGATCCATCCATTCATCAATCGATCAAATTATTCATCCGTCGATTGATCAGTCCATCCGTTGATCCATAGATTCATCCATCCATAGATCTATCCATTTGTAGATCCATTCATCCATCTATAGATCCATCCATCCGTCCGTCCATCCATCCATCCATAGATCTATCCATCTAGCCATCCTTTTGTTTTGATTGATCAATCCATCTGTCGATCCGTAGATCCATCCATCCATCCGTAGAGCCATCCATCTATAGATCCATCCATCCGTAGACCCATCCATCCATTCATTCATCCATCCATCCTTCCGTAGAGCCATCCATCATTTGTAGATCCATCCATCCATCTGTTGATCGATCCATCCGTTCATCCATTCATTCGTCAATCGATCGATCCATTCATCTGTGAATTGATCGATCCATCTGTTGATCCGTAGATTCATCCATCTATAGATCCATCCATCCATCCATCTGTATATCTATCCATCCATTCATCCATCCGTAGATCCATCCATCAATCCATCTATCCATAAATTCATCCATCTGTCCATTTGTCTATTGATCATAGACAAATGATCATATTGGTCTATCTATCTGTCTATGAATATGTATGTCTGTCTGTCTTTCTGCACATTTTTTTTACATCAATCAATTTGTCTTTCCAGAGATTTATCTGTCTCTCCAACCATTCAACCACCTGTCAATCAATCTACTTATTAATTCATCCATCTGTCTGTCCTTGTGTCCATCAATTTGTCAATCCGTTTATCCATTCAATGATCAATCCATCCATCTCTCCATTTGTCTGTCTGTCCGCCCATCCATCTGACCGTCTGTCTGTCTGTCTGTCCATCTACAGTATCTATCTATTTTTAATTTCCTGCTACAGTACTTATATAATGGCGATCATTAAAATTGCTGTCATAGTGTGTGAAGTAGATGATTTCCATCTGAAAAAATGCATCACGATTCCCATCAGCAGATTTTCTTTTTTTGGGTAATCACATCATTTTTTCTCCCTCCCCCCCTCCCCCCCCCCTATCTCCACCACCTGACATTGTCCCATCTGTCCTCATAGTGCCTCTGTATTAGATCTGTTGTATGTCACGACATGTTTTTGTGCCAAGTGCGCTTAAATGAGTTTTCATACCCAGTAAAATGTCATTGACATCAACCAAAGACACCAAGATAACATGAATGATAGTGTACATATGAAAGCAATAAGAACACACCCATCATTGCTAAGTGAAAATGAATTCATTAGTGGCTTTTAAAAGGACAGGATTCCCTCACCTCCAAAACCAGGTCTCATGGCGAAGTCGTGATCCTCGATTCGCAAGAGCTGTTCTGATTTAATCAGCAGAGATTTGGTGCTGTCCGACTTCTTTGTTTTAAAGTCTATTCGTCTGTTCGAAAGAAGACAAAATGGAGAGGTTTTAGATTTATGATGTGATGCACATAAGCAATAATACAATGGGTAAATAACCAGCGCTAATTAAAACCCTTTAACTGCCTGCTCTAGCAAATGGTTAACCATGTTTTTACTGTTTTAAATAATGACTGTTAAAGTCATTTAAAGAATGACTTATTTAAATAATGGTTCACACACACACAGCGTTGTTGGTTTACAAATAAAAAGCAATCAAACATAATTTTGTTGTACTACTACACTTGATTTTGGTTTTATTGTAAAAAAAAAAACTAGATTCTAAAAAAAAGATTCTAAATGAGAATCTGAAATATTTTATGGCATACTTCAAAAATTACACTTCATATTTTGAGATTTTTCATAATATATGTATTAATTATTTTAGACATTATAGGTTGTGTTGTAAAAAAAATGCATTGAGTGTGTTAACTAGCGACATAAGGAGTAATGCTATCCAAACATTTTTTGATGGGGTAGTTAAAGGGTTAAAGAGAGCTGTTTAGAAATATTAACTTTCTTCAAGAATGCAGCAGTCCAGAAAGCAATGTTTATTACTTAATTTCAAGTAAATCAAAGATCTTTTAAAGCAGGACAGATAAATATCCCCTGAACTTATAACTTCACTTGCATTTATTAATTTGTTTTACATACATTTATTATTCTTATCAAGCTAGCAATACAGTCTTCATCAGTGAACAGAAATCAGATTTGATTAGTTTTAATAGTTTTTCTTCTGCATTAAAGGAGTTTCAGAGATGCTAATTAAATATTCTATATACAACCGTTTCTATATTTTACTCTTAATTATGTCCATCCATATTGATGTTGAATGAGTGACAATAAAACAAATCACATGCAACCATAATATACTTTAATTAAATACAGCGTTGAAGATGGATGTCTGTATTTATCCAGAACTGTAAGAACTGTACTTATTCAGAGCGAGCAAAAGGGCTGCCAAAATCACTGTGGACCCCTCACACCCAGCACACTGCCTCTTTGAACTGTTACCTTCTGGTCGACGCTACAGAACAATGCGCACCAGAACAGCCTGACACAGAAACAGTTTCTTCCCTCAGGCAATCCATCTCATGAACACTTGATAATAATTGCGAAACCAACATCACTACTTGCCATACACTTTAATACACATATACACTTATTTAACAACACACTTTACATGCCAATTTGCACATAACAGCTGCACATATAACGTTGTATATAGTAATAAACACGTACATACACTTGTCAATCTGTATATTTGCATTCACTACTTCTATTTTTTTTTTTTAAATATATTTATTATCTGTTTTTTGTCCTGTCTCTGTAATCCTGTTGCACTGTAGAAGCTCTGTCACGAAAACAAATTCCTCGTTTGTGTGAACATACCTGGCAATAAAGCTCTTTCTGATTTCTGATTCTGATTTATTATAAATCTCTATTTATTAATCTAGTTCATGACAGATGTTTCTGCCATGACACGGTTACCTGAGAATGACTTAACTCTGGGCTTTAGTACAAAAAGACTAAATTACTAGCCAGCATTGTTTTTGTTTTTACCTGGCATACCCAGCTCAACCATGAGCTCTAATTACAGAGTCTCTTTATCCACAATTAATTATACCCTCAGACATGCACACAATCCAACAACCCCCAAAGTGCAGGTCAAAACAAAGTGCTTCAAATAAACCCTTACACGGCAACCCACAGGGGCGAGACCACAATAAATACGACAGAGAGTGTAAACAGACTGACACGAGCATTTAATTAAACCAAATAGAGGTGATTGATATTAAACAACGTGAGGTAGAAGATGAAATGAGCATGCAAGTACACTATAAGATTACTAAAGTACAAAAATACTGTTTCAGATTTTATATTTTTTTACCATTTACCAGCAATTTGTATGTGAAAATTGCTCATGGGCAGTAATGGATAAGCTACTTTAAAAAGCATTTGATTTCCAAATACTAGTTATATCATTACAATTGTATTTGAATAACTTTTCATTCATTCATTCATTGATTTTCCTTCGGCTTTGTCACTTTATTCATCTGGGGTCACCACAGCGGAATGAACCACCAACTTATCCACAATATGTTTTACACAGCGAATGCCCTTCCAGCTGCAACCTAGTACTGGGAAACATCCATACACACTCCTTCACACACATACACTACGGCCAATTTAGTTTATCCAATTTACCATACTAGCGCATGTCTTTGAACTGTGGGGGAAACCAGAGCACCCGGAGGAAACCCACGCTAACACGGTGAGAACTAGCAAACTCCACACAGAAATGCCAACTGACCCAGCTGGGATTCGAACCAGCGACCTTCTTGCTGTGTGTCTACAGTGCTAACCCTTTATTTTTATATAGCTCCTTTAAAAGTAGCATCTCGAGGGACTTTACAGACATATAAGTGGGCTGCACGATATTGGAAAAAATCTGACATTGCGATGTTTTTCTGCTATTTATGTATTGTAATATGAATAGAATTTCACCAGAGTGCTTGAATAGCTCTATTTGTAAATAAAAATCTTAATTTATATTGATCTGGGTGATTTTGTAAATCATGTATAAATATAATAAACAAATTGAGCAAATAAAAACGTAAAAGAAACCGTTAAACAGCATTTAGGTACAGAAGTTGAATCATGTCATGTAAAATAACACTGTAGTCTTCAGTTTAGTAATTGAGTCAAATCATTCTGTACTTAAGTTACAAATGTTTTTTTTGTGCCTGAAAGCTTTAAACTCTCTTGAAATGCCTTTAAAACACATGCAAATGATCAAGTTTCACTCTGTTATGGTAAATACTTTGCATTGACTCCTCAAATCTCATGTATTCTCAATTGTTGACCAACTATAATCCAGACTCAATGTTGCATGTCCTGCGATGTGACTAATGCAGACACACACATTGTGATATCCATGCTAAAACGATATATTGTGCTGCCCTATTATTTATACTATTAAGGATGAATGCAAACAAAAATGCAATTAAATAAAGACACATTAAAAAATTATAAATAATAATAATAAATCTAATAATCAAATAAAAGCTACATTTTAAGTGATGATTTAAAAAATATTCAGGAATTCTGCATTGCAAGTATCAGAGGGTAAAGAGATATATATGCATATCTTTACTGTAAAATATATAGTGATTCTCACAATGCAACTTTAAAATATGGTAACATACCGTATAACTGGCCTAAAGTAAAATACAGTTCACATTACAGTTAAATACGGTGTCTTTTACAAAAATACTTAACAGTGCAGCTTTCTTACCCTCCAAATTTGTGTCGGGTGTTTTCGCCCAGATAGACGTCCTTGTGCCTTCGCTGGTTTTGCGTGTTGCTTCCTTTGAGCCGTGCGACGGGCCACAGCCAGGCCAGGCACATAAGCCTCAGTGCCGCAAGAGCCAAGTTCATGACCGAGGCCTGAGCGAGAAACCGAGAGACGCAGCAGGATCAGTCGAACTCTCTGGCTTTCTTTACCAAGCATTCTTTCCATCTCCAGGTGTCGCCCATTCCAACACGACCTTTAGATCCAGCAAAATTTACATGGTGCCTTTCCAAATCTGCATTGGTTCGTGTAAAGCTGTCGGTTTGTGTTTCCCTCCCTGCCTAACACTCCGGCATGGTGCTCTCCCTTCATCCCCCCTCCCTCGATTAAAGCCAAATATCAATTTATTTCTATAATGACAAAGAAATGACGTTAATTCCTCCCTAATCTTCTTACACGCAGCTGCTGAAATCTTTCAGTAACCTATAAACTCCATGGGGAAGGGGAGGTGCGTCACAAGCAGAGCCAACTCTACTATCAGGCTGGTTAAAAAAAGCAACTATAGAGAATGATAAACATACTACTGAAGAGAATAGAGACAACGCATTGCTGACTGAAGAATCTAGAAATATATTATTGATCTATTATATGCACATCAGCACAAAACATGGGTACCAGTTCATGAAAAGCATCCCAAATAAGGGTCCGGAGAGATTTTACTTGCAATATATAGTAAGTGATGACACAACAGCAATATAAGAGCCCATATGCTGTATTTTTGCTCCTTAAGACACCCACGTTGGCTTTTTCTACATTAAAATGTTGTATTTTGAAACTACATAACATCATGGCATTACAAACATTACAAACGTTACAAACATATTCAATTGTTGTATTTCAAAGCAAAACAAAATCAGTGCATTGCTCAAGTAGGTTTCTTCTACATTCAGACACATTCATATGTTTTAAGCTGCGTAACAATTAGGGATTATAGATTTTAGTTGTGCGATTATATAGTCTGAAGAATAATCATGGTTTCACTGTTATCACCATTATTTTGCATTTATTAAATTCAAAACACTACTAGTTTAGAAAATCACAAGAAAACGGCTTATATTTTAAAGTATTGTTTGCTCAGAAACCAAATACAGCACAAAATATTAATAAAAAACAAACAATAGTCCATTTCTCTCTTTGGACTTGATAATTTTACAATCAAAATAAATGACAGAACAATTAATAAATAAATAAAAATAAAAATAAATAAAAAATAGTGTTCGTCTAATGTAAATTTAAGCTTTGTATTAGCTATTTAAAAATTTAAAAAGTATTTAAATGAACTGTTGTTATTATCTGCATTCATCCATACATAAGAATTTAAATAATTTTTAATAATTTGTCTAATGAATCTTTTGTTTACATTGCACTGACATCCACGCACAACTCTCTCCACATCATTTCTACTGTGTCCGCCTGGAGGGCGCGAGTGCGTCGGTCCGCTTGCGAGCCGTAAGTGCACCGCTCCCAATATGCGCACGTCTCCATTGGAAATAATAAACTTGCGTGCGGAAAGATGCAATAAGTGAACGGCCTGCTGCTATAGTTAATACAATGTGCGTGTGTATCGGCATAATTTTGTTTAGTTGCAGCAGTTTTGTGTAACAGAAACGCGCCGTTGAGAAGTCTTTACAATTAATTAACCGTAATGAATTTAAGCACGGTTAATAGTGAAAGCGTTGCATCCCTTTTAACGATATCAGTGCAATGTACAAAAGGCCTTTTCTACAAACACATCCAAATGTTTTTGGCTGCCCGCACCACTCGCCTAATGTCAGGTGACTCCCACTCTGCTCAGCCTTCAACTGCAGCTCATGCTGTATTGAACAGACTATAGCGGCCATTTTTCAACTGAACTACATTTATTTTTGATGTCTTGGTCACACCATTTGGAGGGCCAGAACAAATTGCCGGGGGCCGGGTTCGTCCTGCGGGCCGCCAATTGAATAGCCCTGGCATATATTGTGCTTTTTTTTTACTTTTGACTTTCTTTAAAACTGCACTGTAAAATTGCTGGGTTCCACACAATTCCTTCATGTTGTCTCAACACAAACCGATTAGGTTAACATAATTGTAAGTGGATCATCCATAGCATCCGCAGCATATTTTTTGTCCTTAAAATAGCAAAAGTGGATTCGGAAACGTGCTTGATGCTTTTGCTCCATGGGCTTTAGACTTTGCACCTATATCGTTAAAATAGAGCTCTAAGTTGTCCCCAAATCTTAAGAATTATTTAGTTTCTTTTTTTTAAATTTAGTATAGCGCAATAACCAATACAATATTTCAGCTTGAAAGGGGGTACATTTTTTACTGCCATTCATTTCTCTTTTTTATAGAGTATAGATAAAGTAACAAAACATAATGTAAAAACAAAATAAACAAAGTAAATAATAATAATAATAAAATAAAGTAAATAACATGATTAACAAAATTGACACAATTCGGGGAAGGTCAAATATGCACCTAATAATCGGACTCTATACTAAATAATATTGACTCTTTGTTCTTGATCTGAAGAGGAGACTCTGAGAGAAATCTTACTGGTTAATAGGCCTGTCACAATATCTATTTTTTTGTTGTATGATATGTTGCACCCAAATATATTGCGATAATCAATATTATTGTCATTTTAAGACCATTTTATGACACCCATTATATAATGCCAGAATGACAATATAAAATAATCACAATCCAGATACACTCTTCCACAGAACACACAATAATTTATACTTAAGAATATTTAATCATAGTCATTTTAACAATTTCATAATTAGGTATTGGATTCAGAACGTGAAAATGCATATCCTAAATAAATAAATAATACATTTTAATAAAACAGTGCAAAGTAAAAAAATAACAGAGACTGCGATATCTGCTACCAGATCTATTTTCTGTTGTCAGACACCCACATGAAAATATACTAGTAATTTACAGTAAATACTACAGTGTTTTAACCATACTGACACGGACACCTTCAATATATGTTGCACAATCAGTTAAAATGTTGCTAGAATTGTTTTTTTTTTTATGAAGGGGCGATATATATTGCATCAGCAAAAATGATTGAGGTCATGTCCATGTGTTGTGCGATATATTGATTATTGTGACTGGCCTACTGGTTATTAAATAGCATTGTTTTATGCTTCTACAAAATCTGGACGAAGTGGCCTTTCATACTCAGTCCATTTGGACCGGATATTCCTGAAGAATTATGTTGTTTCAACTAATTTTAAATAAGTAGTTTGAACAAGCAGCAACATGTTTGTTTGAGTGTGCTGTTTGAGCATAAAAAAAGATCTAAAGCACAAAATCCCTCCAAAGAGAGTTATTCTCTGTGTCTGTGTGTGAACATGCATGTCACTATATTACACATGTAAATAATTCCTCTCAGGGGGTTGAGCCTGGTTTTGTTGTGTTAAGCTGTTTTTCAAATGCGCTTTTATTTTTTTTGATGGTCTGAAATTTTTTTAATAATTATTAAAAGTTTTTAATATAATCCACATGGCAAATAAGGGTCAAATGATTGCCTTCGTCTTTGGACTGTGGGGGATACCGGAGCACAAGGAAACTCACGCAAACACGGGTAGAACATGCAAACTCCACACAGAAATGCCAACTGACCCAGCCGGGGCTCGAACCAGCAACCTTCTTGCTGCTATCCACTGAGCCACCGCGCCGCCCGTAATCATAAAATGTTTATTTTTATTTGAACTATTTCTGTTAACATGTATTTACAGAGTCTTTAACATCAGTCATTCTAGTCAGTTGTATTATTAATTCCCTCTGGATGTTAATGAAGTAGACATATGGTTATATGAAGCATATGGTCCTCCTGTAATTGTGTGTGTCTCTAAATGACCGTCAAGCTGCTGTTAGACCCAACATCAGGCTAATCTGTGAGAGATCTGAGAGATCTTAACTCGCTTCACACAGGATTACAGTCATGGAGAAGCGCAAGAGATGATTGAGAGATGAAAAGGATGGGATCTATCCCGGAACAGTTAGAATGACATGTAATTACAGTAAATACTATTTAAATAATGGCAGAATTACTTTATCTTGATTGCAAATGCAAAATGAAAAGATTTTTAGGAAAATATTTGTGTAGAAGATATATGAATCATTTCACACAATAAAATATTACAAAATATAAGTTTCATATAATATGAAATGCTTGTAAATTAAATATACATTCTTATTCAAATATTTGAGGTGGTTGCTGAGGTGATTCTATATAGTTGCTAGGCTGTAAGTATAAGGGTTACTAGGGACTCACAGAATAAAATACTATTAACGAACATTCCGAAATATAAATAAAACATTGTTTTATAAAATATGTAAAATATAATTGTTTTGTAGACATTTTATTTTATTATTAGGGTGGTAATAGGTTGCTAGAGTCTTCCTGAAATTAAACATGATAAATAAGCATATTTTGTTTGTGCCAAGTATATTTATTAACATTTTGTGCAGATACAATATCATAAACATACAAAAATAAGTGATACACTGTTCTGCTTTTTCACAACTAAGAACCAGTGACCTTAACTATATAGTTATTAAATAACACAGTAAATGTAAAAAAATATCTAAAATAAATAAATGAATAAAAAAAACTAAGCAAGCGTAATAAATAATATAAATATTTGATATATATTTATGTATACTATGGTGTTTTGAGATGACAGGATTATTGATGACACAAATATCATACAAATATATTATAATAGAGATAAATATATGCCATAGAAATATAGTATGTGTAATAAAATTATTTCATTATAATAATACAATAAATATACACTGTAATAAACAACCAAAAAAATATATATATAAAAAAACAGAAAATAGCTTATTTGTGTAGAAATATATTAATAATTTTCACTCTAAATATAATTTTAGTAAATATGCAATTATTTATTTATACTGTATGAAATACTTATATATAGAAAAGTATTATTAAAATGTTTTGGGTGGTTGCTTATGTGTTTTTTTATTACTACTTATTTTTTATCATTACAGACATGGTTAAATGGTTAATATAATATAATATAATATAATATAATATAATATAATATAATATAATATAATATAATATAATATAATATAATATAATATAAATATAATATAAATACAATATAAATATAATATAATATAATATAATATAATATAATATAATATAATATAATATAATAATATAATATAATAATATATAATATAATATAATATAATATAATATAATATAATATAATATAATATAATATAATATAATATAATATATCCAGCATATAATTTATCTAGCAAACGTTTTACACAATGGATGCCCTTCCACCTGCAACCCAGTACTGGGAAATACCCATGCACTCTCACATTCACACTCATACACTACGGCCAATTTAGCCAATTCAATTCACCTATAGCGCATGTCTAGGAATGTTTAGAAAACCCACGCCAACATGGGGAGAACATGCAAACTTCACACAGAAATGCCAACTGACCCAGTTGGGACTCGAACCATTAACCTTCTTGCTATGAGGTGGCAGTGCTAACCACTGAGCCACTGTGTCGCCCATATATATATAAATACAGTTCTGATTACTTTTATACTGAAAGTGCAAAACAAAATAAATGCATGATACAGAAGTATTTCAAATTTGTTTCTGACTGTCAGAAATCTAAAAAAAGAGATTCAGCTTACCTATCAGCTAGTAATAAAAAAATAATAATTCTCTGTGAGTTCAGGACGTAAAAGTATGCTAGCAGAATGAAGGAACGACAGTCGGAAGTCTGTTCGTAAAAGAAAAAATAAACAGTAGTCAAACTGAATATCAGATGAAACACGGAGGCGCACAATCAATAATAAAATTGCAGCCAGCCGAAGAGTAATCCCACACTGTTCCTCTAATCCAGTTCCCTGCTCCTCTAATCCAGGATTAGAGTGTGATTGAGGGCACAGAGGAGGGATGGCATCTGAGGGAGACGTGCACGTGCTGCAGCCAGTCTGGAGAAAGCTGCTCTTTTACACTCAAGCGGGATCATCCTGCCCTATTCAGATCATTCATCATTATAAGAAGGATATAAAAAGCTGCTCCACAATCACAGCGAAAGGGTAATTTCACAATCACTGTCCCTCGTCTCAAATCGAGCAACAAATGTCCAGTAAACATCCTCTTGTGGCCAGATACTGTATGGCAGAAGAGCTGATATTGTTTTGATTCTAATATATAGTTTATCATATAGCCATAAGTGTATTCTGATTAAAATCTTAATATGTTGAGCTGCAATCAAAGTGTACACATCCCTGTTAAAATGGCAGGTTTTTGTGATGTAAAAACATGAGACCAAGATGAATAATATGAAACATTTTAGCCTGAAGGAATTAAAACTTAAAATCTAAAATAATGTGTTTGCACAAGTGTGTACACTCTAGTCTAGTCTATTATAATGGGCGATGTGCTTTAAGAATTAAGCAATACCATCCAAACCCATACAAAATAGGTGCCAATGCATATTTTTGGTTAACCCCAAATGAAGTTCAGCTGTTCTAGTAGACATATCCACTCCTATGCCCTCATTCACTATTCCGTACATTAGTTCACTAATATAGCAAGGAGTGAAGTGCGCCACTAGTTCACTAATATAGTAAGGAGTGAGCGCGCCAGAGGGCTGCCATTTGTGTATTTGTTATTTTGTTTTAGATGGATTCCTTTTTGTTTGTGCTCAGTACGGTCAGTCAGTACGTATGGTCTTGGTTAGACTATTTGATAGTTTTTTACGCTTAGCGGGCTGTCTACTAGCTATAAAGCAAAGTATTTTGACTTCTGTCAAGTATACAATTGTTTAATTGAACAGTTACATTATAATTTATGAATAGATAGATGGATAGATGGATGGATGGATGGATAGACAGACAGACAGACAGACAGACAGACAGACAGACAGACAGACGCATAGATAGATGGATGGACGGTCGGACGGACAGACAGACAGATAGACAGATATAGATAGACAGGCATATAGATGGATGGATGGATAGATAGATACATGGATGGACAGATGGAAGGACAGATAGATCGACAGACAAACAGACATATATAGATATATAAAAAAAATATATATATAAAATATATATATATATATATATATATATATATATATATATATATATATATATATATATATAAATATATATATATATATATATAGTAGTAGTAGTGCTGTCAAAATTAGCGCGTTAACGCATGAGATTAATTTGAAATATTTACTGTGTTAAAAAAATGCAATTAAAGCAGTTGCAGTTTTTTTTTTATTTCCTGTTGTGGCCGACGTGTGTTTAACGTGCAAAGAAATATAGATAAGACCAAGGAAGTGCTTTTAGAAGGAATGTTTCAGTATAAAACAATAAATGTCGCATCACCAGGCTATGAAGTGTTTCCTCCAGAGTTTCATGTATTTTCGGGTGTTTCATTTTTTATTTTTTGACTTTAACTGCAGTTCGGCAGTTCACTTTCATTCAGCAACATATTGATCATGCCCTTCGTGACATTTATTGGATGAGAACATGAAGTAAAGACTAGTGGAAGAGTGTTGTTTTATTGGAATTTGATACCGCATGCCGAATGGAAAGAAAATAACCTCTGCATTTTCATGACACGGGTGGTCCTTTAAGGTAATCAAAATTCGCTGTTTACATGGTAGACTCTTAATGAGAGTGTTGTCTTAATCATATTAAAATTGGATGATGAATCTGAAGTTGCTCACCGTGTGCGCCGTGCTGCACGCGTATGTGTGAGTGTGTGCGTTTCCTAGAAACACGAACAAACGCCTAAACATCGCCCACAGTGTCCGTATCCCTCGAAGATCTTTAGAATTAAATGTTTAGAGATGTTGTTACCAAAGTCCTTCTAAGAAGCCCAAAGTCTTTGGTGTGACGCATACCTGTGCATGCCTTTGATGTAAGCCTACCCCTTGATGCTTCTTACGTTCTTGTCACAACACCAGTGGCACCAAAATTAGGCACAGAAATTCATATGCTGATTCTGTGATTCTGCTTGTGAGAGACTGTTCTCACTCTCAGGTCACATCATTCAAAAGAAAAGGGCCACATTGTCCCCCGGTAATGTCAATAGACTGGACTGTTTTAGCAACTGGCTGAATGTAAAGAAGGGCTAAACAAAATTGTTTCTACTTTATAATTAATGTTCTCAACTATCAGCAATACAACTTTTCAATTGTTTGTATTCAATACTTAATTATTATATTTTTCCAATTTCCATATTTACAATGTCTGTATTTTTTTTTTTTTTTTTTTTTTGCAGTCCACTTAGAATCCAACATGGAAATCATTTTAGTTTGTTATTGGCATTGATTGTTTTGAAATTCAAATGGCACTAGCATGCCTGTGTTTTTATTTCTGTAATAAATATGGCTTTCAAGCCAACAGTTTGAGGATCTTGATGGCTTATTGCGGGTAAATTGTTTACATGAAGAAATCTGTGCTACAAGTTGAACAAAAATTCTTATAAACAATCATATTTTGAATTTAAATAGTTTCTTTGTCTTGCGTTTACATTAATTTTACATTTGAATAGCCAAAATTACAAGTTTCAGTCTTTTAATTGCAATTAATTGTGATTTAATCGCAAAAAAGTGTGATTAATTAGTAAATTTTTTGTATCGATTGACCAATATGTAGACATATAGATGTACAGACATATAGTTGGATGATAGATAGATAGTTAATTAGTTAGTTAGACAGAGATAGATAGTTAGACAGAAATAGATAGATAGTTCTATCTACAGAAACAGAGAGACAGATCAATAAATAGACAGTAGGAAGGAAAGTTAACAGCTGAAACCAAAAGGACCAGTGTGTCAGATCAAGAGAAAACTCTGAGTCGGAGATTCAATAAAAATGAAGAGAATTTACTGAAGCTAGTTTGCAGTTCTATGGCATGAAAGCTTCACACTTCCATAGAGTTAGCCGGCTGCTCTCGCTGCCTTACAATAACAAAAACACAGCAATTATACTCTTACAGAAGGCCAAAAATGGCGTCAACTAAAGTAGAAAGATCCTGATTGGTTAAAGCAAAGATAGACAATTCCAAATACTGTAGGTATGCAGATGCGGAGTCATATCTGAGTCCTGATAGGGATGCAGGCCAGAGAGTCTACAGGCTATTCAGAGCTGATCTCAGATCTGTATAGCTGACCCACAGAAGCATGTAATGCATACACAGAGTACAATCTGTTTCATACTCAAGGCTGTTTCTTGTATTCTCAGCCATCTCTTTAAAACTGCTTCAAAACTGGTGCAATCAACATGCAGACTATTAGCTTGCTACTACATAAAGTGTATCTTGTATACAAAGGAAATTATTTTAAACAGAATTAACACATAAAAATAGCAAATAACTCTGGAAACAGTTGTTGCCAATCAATCAAGAATCCAGTTCCACTCAAGAGCTCTCCATGACCTCTGACCTGGCTTGGTAGATCCTGAAAATGGAGATTTGACAGACAGAGACAGAGACACTTCAACTGATCACGTTTCTAAATTAGGTCATGTTTTACTTTATTCGTTAATCAAAATCATGGCAAAGATTAAATACTGATTCAAGTAATCATAACAAAGTCATAATAAATAATACATTTTGATCATTCCTGGTCTGGACGTGAAGACAGAAATCCACTCCAACAACAGACAGACAGACAAACACAGACAAAGAGCTAGACAGATCAAAATGATGGTATGTCGGCAGTCATTGGTGAAGCCTGAATTTGCAAACCAAACCTCATTAGTGTGCAGTGGTTGTAGCGGCAGGAATGTATTTACTGGTTTGCTCCTGCTGGCAGTCTGAGCTTCACTGCTGTGTGAAACACTGACCGCACTCCTGCTGGAGCCTGAGGACAACACATCAGCTCAGAATCAGTTCAACACACTCTCTCACGCCGGTGCCTTTTGGCAACCTGTACAGCTGCCGTGACATGCTCTTGTCAAAGTCTGTAAGTACTCTGAACTCTCACCATCACTCATCTGTAAAATAGGGCTTAGTGTGGAATGTAAAAAACGAAACACAACCATTAGGCCAAATACTGAGCGTGTTAGTGTCCACCCACTTTTTCAGCAGCACTGGATGTGTTTTTACCACTCATGTTTCATTTAATTTAGGGTGAGGTGTTGGGATGTTGGGGGGGTGGGTGGATGTACATACATTGCAAGGTGACCATCAACCATTTTCTCAGATGTGAATATTCCATACAAAATATGAAGCTGATCGGTCAGTTCTTGTCAGTGCTCTTGCGGCATTATGAAGATGTTTTCAACTGGGCTCACCTAGAAGGTGCATGTGTGGCGCATCACTCCCAAAATGTGCACACAAGCCGCATGCCTCCATTGGAAATAGCAAACTTGTGCATAAAAAAGACTCCATATGTGAACGGCTGATGCCATTTGCGATCTCCAGCAGTTGATCTTGCACAGACATGCTGGATTCACCTAATTTGTTGAAAAAATGGGTTGCAGATGCAATTTTTGGTGAATTCATGGGTCCAAAGACGTTTGTTTCTTACTCATTTTGCTGCTTGTTGGTTAAATTTTGGTGCTCAAGTGATCGAGATGTAACCAAGAGAATAGTCATTTTTCAAAATAAAAAAATCGTTCAAACTCAGATAATAAATAAAACGGAAACAAATGATTTCTTGTGCGCACCAGTACTAATTGATCCAAACGAACGAACCAAATCCACTACCAGCCACAAGAAATATCACAACATTACAGACCACATGAAACAAATACTGTGATGATTTAAATGCTAAAGTGTTGTATTATTTAATATTATTATTATTATTATTATTATTATTATTATTATTATTATTATTATTATTATTATTATTATTATTATTGTGTTTTTCTTTCAAAGTGTATTAAGCTATTTTGTTTATATAATATTCTTTGTTGTATTTTTTGCTGAACTGAAAATGTAAACCTTTGTCAATTTGTATGACATTGTTTGAAATATAAAAATTGTTGTTTAAAAAAATAAACCTAGTGTTTTAAAATAATACTTTAGTTATGTGTATTATGCTGTGTATATATAATAGCATTGGGGCGGCACAGTGGCTCAGTGGTTAGCACTGTTCCCTCACAGCAAGAAGGTACACACAATTCCTTCATGTTGTCTCAGCACAAACCGATTTAGTTAGTTTAATTGTTTCTAAGTGGATTGAAACATTAAAAATGTAGTTGTTCCTAAACTTAAGAATTGTGTTTTTATTATTTAGTACACTGTCAAAAATGCAGGGTTCCACACAATTCATTCATGTTGTCCCAATTCAAATTGATTAAGTTAACACTTTTAACAAATTTATGTGGATTGAACTTAAAAAAATTAAGTTGCCCCAATGAAATCTCAAAACGTGTGTTGTTTCAGCTCCTTTTAAATAAGTAATTTGAACGAGCAAAAAAAAACAAAAACATTTGGAGCCTATAGCAGCATAACCAATACAGTATTTCTGCTTAAAAAGAGGTACATTTTTACCTTTATCATTTCACTTTTTGTACAATATAAAGTAACAAAGGACAATGTAAAAATTAAATTAAATAAATAATAACAATAATAAAATAAGAATAAATTTAATAAAGCAGAAGGAAAATGAATTAATGAATATTAATAACAAAATTTACATAATAAGGGCTTCATGGTGGCTCAGTGGTTAGCAAGAAGGTCGCTGGTACAAGTCCCAGCTGGGTCAGTTGACATGTTTTCTCCATGTTGGCATGGGTTTCTGCTCCGGTTTCTCCCACAGTCCAAAGACATGTGGTATAGGTGAATTGAATAACCTAAATTGTCAGAGTGTGTGTGGGAATGAGTGTATATGGGTGTTTCCCAGTACTGAGTTGCAGCTGGAAGGGCACCAGCTGCGTAAAACTTATGCTGGAATATTTGGCGGTGCATTCCGCTGTGGCAAGAATCGAGACTAAGCCTAGGGAAAATGAATGAATGAATATAATAGTAATTGCAACTCTTTGGTAATGAAAGCTGCAGCAGACTATAGTATTAACCATAGTGAATTGATTAACTTTAATAGATACTGTAGTATATTTCAGTATTTACTACAGTAAATTGGTGTATTGTAGTATAATATACAGTACCAAATAAACAACGTAGTACAGTATTGGGTGCTGTATTACCATAGCAATTATAAATCACCACAATTAATTCAAGTTTTTTTTACTTTACCATGGCTCAAAAACACTATAGTATTTACTATACACTGTAAAACCCAACTGTCAACTTTATCAAATGAAGTAAGTGAAAGTCATTTTGAATTCTACTCATTTGAAAAGAGTATTGAACTCAGTGTTGAAGGAAATGAGTTAATTAAATACCTCATTACTTCAACTTAAATGCAGTAAGTTCACAGTACTCATATAGATTAGTTTTTTCAAACGGTTTGAGTTGCCTTAACTTATTGGGTTTTACAGTACTCAGTTGGTTTTAGTTCTCTTCATTTATTGGGTTTTACTGTGCTCAAATTGCTTCATTTACTCAAATGGATTAAGTTCACAGCACTCATTAAGGTTAGTTTTTGAACTTAAATGGTTTGTTGCAATCGGTTTCCTCAAATGGTTTGAGTTACCTTAACTTTTTGGGTTTTACAGTGTAGTAATTTTTTGTGTCTTATCATGTGGGAAACTTTGATTTGAAGCAAAGAATGTATTTATGAAATCAATCATTAAAGGCTTTGAGGAAGAGAAAAATCAAATACTATTCATATGAGAAATGGTTAATGTTATGTATGTTCATAAATGTCCTAAAGGGCTTATGCTTATGCTAACAGTGGGATTTTGTACTAGCGACAATGAGCAGTCAGTATGCATCAGAATGTTTGCATGCAATAAATGAACTGTTCACGTGTAATCAAGTAAACATAACACAAATAAGGTGTAATACAAGGTATAAGGTGTGTATTGTTGTACAAAATATCACTAAAATGATGCTGGGAGGCTGCAGAAGTAAAGGTATTAATGTTGTTATTATTATTAAGTCTATTCAAGTAAATTCAAGTGTACTTTTCATAATAATTATTGTTCCAAAGTAGCTTCACATCATTACAATCCAGTCATCAGACTATCACTACATTACAAAGTTGAGGATTTGTAGGAGTTAAGGAGTATGTAAATGTTTTTAACCTGCATTTATACAGTTTATAGTGTCTTTCCAAAAGAAATAATATTTACATGTAAATAGGGTGGCACGGTGGCTCAGTGGTTAGCACTGTCACACTTCTAACAGCAAGAAGGTTCGCGTCCCGACTGTTGGTATTTCTGTGCGGGAGTATGCGTGGGTTTTCTCCCGGTGCTCCAGTTTCCCCCACAGTCCAAAGACATGATCTATAGTAGGTGAGTTGAATAAACTAAATTGCCCGTAGTGTATGAGTGTGTGTGAATGCGAGTGTTTCCTAGTACTGGGTTGTGGCTGAAGGGCCATCCGCTGTGTAAAATATATGCTGGAATAGTTGGTGGTTCATTCTGCTTTGGCGACCTCTGATAAATCAGAGACTAAAGGGAAATGAATGAATAACTAGACTCTTGTGTATTATAGGGCTCCTTTCAGGAACAAAACAATGTCATAAAAAAACTCTGCTGAATATTAGGCTACTGCAATCCACTTTTAAGTAAGTACACAAGGTTTCCACACAGTTTAAGAGTTTGCCATATTGTGCAAGAGTGTTTCAGGACATTTCTGACATTTCTATATTTAGGAAACACTCAACAAAGAGCAAGGTGATGGTGATAATAGGGGAGCTTCACAAAGGCTGTCCTGAAGCAGTTTTTAAAAGTTTTTTTGTTTGGTGTTTATATACATTTGTTGAATTTATTTGAAATGCCAAGACTGATTTAATAGCTATATTATTTAGATAGCTATAAATACTGGTATGAGAAATAACCATAGACGTACTATTTGTTTTTCCTACTATGGATGTCAATGGTTAAAGGTTTCTAACATTCTACAAAATACCACATCTTTTGTGTTCAACATATGAAAGACACTCATAAAGCTTTGGATGTTGAATCTCTTGAGGAAGCATTTGAGTAAATAATGAGTAGATTTTCATTCATGGGTGAACTATCTCTTTAATAGTTATATTAATTAGATAACAATAAATAGGCCTACTGATATAATTTACATTCTGTCGTTTTTAATTAACATTTCGAAATTTGATGCTTTTATATTCACTTTAATTTTAATATATAAACATGAATGCTTAACACTTTCTAGGAATTTATTTCAGGACATTTCTAACTTGTCTAAACTTAGCAAACACTCAATAAAGAGCAAGGTGGTTATATAAGAGGAACTTCTAAACAGGCTGACCTTTTATTTTTAAAAAGGTTTAGAGTTTAGATATTTCTGGCTTTATTTGAATTATGAATATTAATAAATAGTGATACAAGGTGCAGTTGAGGACAAAATTAGACATCCTGTGAAGTTTGTGTTCCCTTTCAAATATTTATTAAAGGTGCAGTAGGTGATCTGCCAAAATGTTAACCGGTTAGCATAATATATTAGAAACACATTTCCTTCTCTGCCATCCAAAGCCACACCTCCTGAAATCACCAACGCGGATGTTAAAGATGACAGAGACCCACTAGATCATGTCATTCGCCAGTTAGAAAACTTTATAGTACTTTATTATACTACAACTCCAAATAAAAAACTGTATTATAGCTAGCACATTTACAGTTGAGTAGCAAGCAAAACTTGTCACAATGTGCAATATTTCATGCATGCAAGGATCACTGGTCTCACTCTCTCACGTGCTTTGTCCTAAAGCGACTTCTGTATGCTTAATGGTTGGCCAGCGGCGTGCAGGAATTATACTTATTACTAAGTCATACTTACATGCCATTTCAGACCGAATATTCAGAGTAGCACGGTAAACAATATAGGGAGCGCGTCACAGGTTGTTAGGCGAATAATTCTGACTTCAACTGTATGAAATAATATACACTACCGGACAAAAAAAAAAAAAAATGTAAAAAACGACCCCAAACTTTTGACCAGTAGTGTAAATATAATAGGAAAAATTGTGAAAATGTCCTCGCTTCAGTAAACATCACTTGGGAATTTTATTATTTTTTTTGAAGAAATCAAATTTCACAGTATGTCTAATAATTTTGCCATTAAGTTTTTTTATACACTATTCATTATCATTCTGACAATGTGTGCTTTTAGATTAGCTGCTTACGTTTTAATTTTAATTCTCTTATGGTTAACACACTGTTGGAGTTCCTCAAATTGGGCAAGAAGTGTTAGGACATTTCTAACATGTCTAAACTTAGCAAACACTCAACAAAGAGCAAGGTGGTGATAAAAGAGGAACTTTAAAGAGGCTGACCTGAAGATGTGGGAAGGGAAAAGCCAGTTGCAGGAGTTCGCAGAAAGCGGTAAAGGGTTTCAGATGCCATTTAATGACTCATGATGTATGAAAGAGGCGTGGAAACCTGTCTACCAACTCTTGCTCTCTCTCTCTCTCTCTCTCTCCTTCTGTGTCATTCATACCCACAGACCAGCTTACACAACACAGCCAATATCTAGAAGAACTTTCTCTCTTTGCTTATTCATGTTAAGATATTAAGCCATTCATTTCATTCAAAAGTCTTTCATGGACCCGAGGGCTTCTTCTTCTCTTTGGATTTTTTTGTCTTTCTGAAGCACTCAAGAGCAACAGGGTCTGATTACGTTCCTGAGAGAGACTCTTTGAAGAATCTCATCTTCTCAGCAGGTTTATTTTTTCTCTTTTGACCCCACTCCTCTGTTTTTACTTCACCACATTGTTGTGAGGGAGAATGTTAAGGATCTACTGTGGCGCTTATATTGTTTTATGGATTTTTGTAGTAGCGGAGTGTAAAATTCCAGGTAAGAGTGAATTTATTTTATCTTTTTATTTCTGGTCTGAATTTGTTTGTAGAGAAACATACTCCTTCGCGTTGTTAAATCAGCATGATTTGCTCATGATTTTTTTTTTGCAATCATGAAAAAGCAAAAAACAGACAGACAAACCCTTCAAATAACAATAATTGGTGCAAAATAAAAAATAAAGCATGAAAACAAGACTAAAAGTTAGGAAAATGGCAACGTACAAGACTATTATGACCAACAAAAACACTCTGCAGTAAATGTAAAGAAAAAAAAAAATAGTTATTACAAGTCTTCAGAAATGAAACTGCATTATTAGTTCTTTTTTTAATTTATTTTTTTGTAAGCTGGCTTTGATTTCAGTCTCTGACGTTTTCAGTTTGGTCACTTATGATAAGTTTATGCTTGTGCGTCACAGCAGCCTGAAAAGTCAGCAGGAAAGACTTGCGTTACAAATATACCTAATTACGTAACTCAAGAATAGGAGAAAGCTGTGCATCTGGTTGGCAAGATCAGTGAGACACACATCTGTTTTCAGGTTACTGGATTTCCTCATCAGGAATTCTTGCCCGTTATAGCTAGTTTCCTCCATTTCAGTCATATTTTTGTATATTAATATATTCATTTTTATTTAAGGCAGGATTAAATAGTTAACAAAAACAACACTAGTTTAAGGCATGTGTATTGGTGTTTGTTTCATTTTACTATGGTTTTAGTTTGAGTACTTTCTAGCGCTGGGCAAAAATTAATCGTGATTAATCGCATCTAAAATAAAAGTTTGTTTTGACTTAAAATATGTAAATATACAAATACACACATGCATGCATATATTTGAGAAATTGTTCATTTATATATATATATATATATATATATATATATATATATATATATATATATATATATATATATATATATATATATATATATATATATATATATATATGTATGTATGTGACAGATTATATATAAATTTAAATTTATAAATGTATAAATAAATCAACATTATCTATACATAATTTTTCTTTTTATTTATTTTTGTTTCATTTTAGGTTGAATTCTTTCTCATATATATATTTTAGTTGATTCCCCAAAGCAAGTTTTTCATTGCATGACTCCAAGAAAATGCAGAAGTGCAACCGGAGCCAGATTATTGCATATGAGATTTACTCACCATTGTGGCGATCAGCGTTGGTTAAACTGTAGATAGAGAGTAATTTGAGTGTATTACTAGAGTATTTTTAATTTAATCTATTTATTGATAGCTTTAACTGTGTTATTAGTTAAAATTATTACGTTTGAATATTTATTTTAGTTAATTCATGAGGCAGGATTTAAATAGTTATCAAAAAACAACACTAAGGCATGTGTGTATGTGTTTGTTTCATTTTACTATGGTTTTAATTTGAGTAATTTTTTGTGTTGGGCAAAAAATAATCGTGATTAATCGCTTCTAAAATAAAAGTTTGTTTTGATTTAAAATATATGTATATACAAATACACACATGCATGCATATATTTGAGAAATTTATATTTAGATATAAACTATATATGTATGTGACAGATTATATATAAATTTAAATATATAAATGTATAAATAAATCAACATTATCAATACATTATTGTTCGTTTTATTTTTGTTTCATTTTAGGTTGAATTCTTTCTCTTATATGTATTTTAGTTGATTCCCCAAAGCAAGTTTTTCATTGCATGACGTCAAGAAAATGCAGAAGTGCAACCGGAGCCAGATTATTACATATGAGATTTACTAACCCATTGTGGCGATCAGCGTTGGTTAAACTGTAGATAGAAAGAGAGTGATTTGAGTGTATTACTAGAGTATTTTTAATTTAATCTATTTATTGATAGCTTTAATTGTGTTATTGGTTTTATTTTAGTTCAAATTATTATATTGGAATATTTATTTTAGTCAAGATTTAAATAGTTAACAAAAACAACACTAATTTAAGCAATGTGTATTGATGTTTGTTTATTTTTTTATTTTAAATTTTTAGTAATTTTTAGTGCTGGTCAGTAATTAATCATGATTAATGGCATCCAAAATAAAAGTCTGGTTTGACTTAAAATATGTGTGTGTACTGTGTATATTTATTATGTATATATAAATACACAGATGCATGCATATATTTGAGAAAATGTTCATTTATATTTAGATATAAAATATATGTGTATGTGACAGATTATATGTAAATTTAAATATATAAATGTATAAATAAATCAATATTATTAATACATAATTTTTCATTTTATTTATTTATTTTTGTTTCATTTTAGGTTGAATTCTTTCTCTTATATGTATTTTAAATTATTCCCCAAAGCAAGTTTTTCATCGCATGACGTCAAAAAAATGCAGAAGCGTAACTGGAGCCAAAGTATTGCATATATACAGTATGTATGTGACAAATAATATATAAATAAATAAATAAATAAAATTAATTTAAATATCTATGTAACAAAATTGTTTTGTATAGTTTTGTTTCTATGTATGTGTGTCGAATGTACCTCGTAAATATATATAACACACATATATTACGTCAAAATAAACTTTTATTTTGGATGTGATTAATCAAGATTCTTTGCCCATGCAGTGCTAGTATTTTTAAAACTTCAGCTTAGATATACAGCTGAAGCCAGAATTATTAGCCCCCTGAATTATTAGCCCCCCTGTTTATTTTTTCCCCAATTTCTGTTTAACAGAGAGAAGATTTTTTCTTCAACACATTTCTAAACATAATAGTTTTAATAACTCATTTCTAATAACTGATTTATTTTATCTTTGCCATGATGACAGTAAATAATATTTGACTAGATATTTTTAAGACACTTCTATAAAGCTTACAGTGACATTTAAAGGCTTAACTAGGTTAATTGGCTTAACTAGGCAGGTTAGGGTAATTAGGCAAGTTATTGTATAACGATTGTTTGTTCTGTAGACTATCAAAATGTATAGCTTAAAGGGGCTAATAATTTTAACCTTAAAATGTTTTTTTAATTAATTAAAAACTGGCCAAAATAAAACAAATAAGACTTTCTCCAGAAGAAAATATATTATGAGACATACTGTGAAACTGTGAAAATTTCCTTGCTCTGTTAAACATCATTTGAGAAATAATTAAAAAAGAAAAAAAATCAAAGGGGGGCTAATAATTCTGATTTCAACTGTATAAATTTGCTTTATGTAATTGATCTAAAAGTAACCAGTAAGTAGTTTTCTGTGTTTAGCTTTTCACTTCATTTCCTTTTTAGGTTTAGTTAATATTTAATTTGTAAATATCTATTTTTTTTTAAATAAAAATGTATTTACCTCATTTGTAGTTTTATGTAGTTTGAAGTTTGTAGTTTGAGTTTTTTATATTTCAGTTACCAATATAAAATGTAAAATGGTTTTATTCATTAGTTAACAATAACTAAGTACATTAAGACTGGCATTATGCACTTTACACACACACACACACACACACACACACACACACACACACACACACACACACACACACACACACACACACACACTTTGATTTTTGTTCAAAATTCTGTTTGCTTTGATTTTTGAACTTCTACAACATCATCAGGCCACTTAAAGTAAATCTGCATAAATCCTGCAATAGATCAAGCTGCCAGGAGAGATGAGTGCAGGTCATAAATATACCTCATTATGTAATTACAGCGGATGCTTCTCTTAGATCTCAAGTGGAGGCAGAATATCAGCTAATGCATCTCTGAGACGCATCTCAAATGTAGGAGACGAGTGAGTTTGCTAAAAGTTGTTCCGTCCCGTCATCTGCTTCACGGTTAACATTACAGCAAGCCAAAACCTCTCCAGGGACTCACGGTAATAGATCTAGACTAGATGTTTAGCACTAAATAAAGTGTTGCATGCATGACAGAAAAAGACAGAACTACACATAAAAGTCACCATTGTGGTGATACATATCCAACAAACTGCAGATACAGATAGTTTAATGCAATCTCAGTCTTGCAGTGCATGCAAAACCACTACAGTGTCACATCATAAAGGTCAGCTCCATCTTGCTCTCTGCTGCTGCTGTGTTTATTTAGTATTTATAGTCTTGCCGATAAGGTGAGTGTGTTGAACGCTAAATAATCAGTCGCAAGTGGTCATTACTGATACTGTATCTCTCCTGTCAGATTGATGTTCTTAGTCAACACACAGTTGTAGTCTGCAGGACTCTCTTTTTCTCAGAATTGAAAGGTGACTGGTGCACATATACAGTAAATGTTTTGTACACATGCACACCCACTCATGTGTGGTTAGGAAACTGATGGTGGAGAGATACATTGTTTTTTATCCCCTTATCTGTCAGCTTAGATTTGTTATTCAAACTTAAACGTTATAGGTGATATATGCATATAATGGGTTCAGGTTTAGATTTTTCTTTCTTTTTTTTTTTTTTTTACAAATATGAATACAGTTTTAAATAGTTGCAAATGTCATTTGGGTGATAAACTTAAAATAGCTATTTTTCTGCTGTCTCAATATATTGTAAATGATTTAAATATTAGATTAAAATATAATAAAAAATGATTTTTAGATTACAATATTTACAAATATTTAAAATAGTTACAGAAATATTGATTCTGAACGTTCCCAGCAGGCACACAATGTCATAAGATGTTAATATTAAGTTAGATTTAGGTTGTGATGTCGGGGGTCCAAATTTCAACATCTAGCCAATGTCTAAGGACAACATTGTTTTGATGACTAATAACAACGTGAAATGACGTTGATATTTGGTTGATTTTTAGCTTGTGTTAGAAAGTGACCAAAATCCAACCTCGAGCCAACATCATACACCAGCGTTGTATTGATATTAAATACTGACATTTATTCATCAGGAATGGCAACCAAAATCCAACGTCTAATAGACATTATTAAGCCCTACGTCTAGGGGAAAACAACATGGGCAAAATAAACAGAAAAACAAATGTTGTGGGTGGTGGATTTCCCAAACAAAACAAAAACTTAATGCAAAAGATCCCCTTCGGTCGACAACCAAACTCAGACAATAAGTTGAGAGTAATTGAATAGATTTATTATAGAAAAATAGTCATTTTAAATGAGCATCTCTTCAGGGTGGCCACAGGCCAAAAGAACAAACAAAAGAATCTACAAAGTAAATGAACTAAATTACCTATAAATATTTAAAGAAAAATACAGCTTAACTTTCTCCCTAAACATAAACATAGTCAAAAGTAATCAAATAAATAGGTAGGCCACCCCTACAAGCTCAAACTCTCAACAAAGTTGAACACATGAGCAATGGTACAAATAATAATGTTAAATGTTGGTCGTCGGCCGGAGGGGTAGAGAAATCATGGAGCTCCACTCCCAACAATCGTCACACCACAAATGAGCTTTCCGAAAACTGCCGGAGGTTCCTTTTTTATAGGCCTCCGCAACCAGCAGCCAATCAGAGCATGGATCACGGTGGAATGGGAGCCTATGGAATAACCAAAAACAACACAAGAAGGCGGGACGAAGAAAAAGACACATGCAATGTGCAATTAAATAAATAAATAAATAAACTTTAGTCGTAACAGACGTCATAGTGGTAATGTCCACACAACGTCAGGCTGTAACATCATTAGACGTTGATATTTGGTTGATTTTTAGGTTGGATGTTGGACATTGACGTCGGCCTGATGTTAGTTTATGACGTCAACCCAATTTTCATTTCCAAACAAAATGCAATGTCCCTATGACATTGGGGTTCAACATCAATCTAAGATCATGTTGACATCCTGTGCCTGCTGGGTTCACTGGATGTCTAGTGTTAGAAAAGTTAAAGTTATCTTTTTAATTGCTAAAATATTATTTAAATGTTGTCTTTTATAATTGCACAAACATCATGAGAAGGTTAATTTTTGGTTGGTGATCATTTTGAAACAGGTCGTAAATAGTAATATATACATTTCCAGTTAAATTATTTCTTTAGACACACAAAAGCATACAGGCTGAAAAAACAATATAATGAAATGTATCAATTCAACTACCCCCACCCCCCTTCTGGTCTCTTTAAACTGGGGTCTCCAATGAATGGAAATAAACAAAAAATAACAAAGTAAAGTATCAATTATACAAAATAAGGCAATCATTCTGGATCCTGATCATTGTTTTATGTAATAAATGTGGAGATTTTGTCAGCAGCTGTAGTCCAGATCTTTAATGTACTCATTTGTACCAAGTTTACTCGAGCTGTGGATAATCCCAACATTATAATGTCCTTGTAACAACCACGTGTACGTGTCCGAATTATGTGGAGTCAGCCAATGTTGGGCTAGTAGGTTTTTTGCTGAAGTTAAGCCAGTCAGCCAGCCAAACAGCTTTTTGTAGCTTGGTAAGATTCAGTGTAGAATCATCGCTCTGTAATAGACTGGAAGGATTCACCAGTACAGGATATTTAATCATTTTAGATAAGATAACACACACCTCATTCCAAAATTTTGTACTTTCCACAATTCCACATCATATGAAAAAAGATTCAAGTTCCTTATCACCAGTTAAAATATTTCTTAAAAAATATTCCATAAACAACATTGTGAGGACGTTATTAAGGACAGGATAATTGTGAGGAAGCATTCCATTGGAGGAACTCATAACTTTGAGCTAAGGTTTTGAAAAGTTTCCTGTCAGCGGGGTGCATTGAGTAATACATTTGTCATAGTTTCTTTTTCTTATTAATTCAGGTCAGCTAAAACAGTAAGGGGCTTTTTGAGAATGTTATTAAAGGCAGGATAACTAAAAGAAACAGTCTATTAATGTTACTACAGGAATGTTCATACATTTCAGAGAACCTTGCCAGAATTTTCTGAAAACATTTCCTGTTAGTTAAAAATTAGCAAAACATGTTTGTTTGTTTTTCATTTGTGTAGGCCAGCAATAACGTTTAGGGCATAACCCATTTGGTAATTTTGCATTATCATTATGACAAAATACTTTTGAATTCTAAACAATTTGAACTGATTAGTAAGTAGAAATATTTTTAAAATGTTAGACGCAACATTTGTTTAAAAAAATATCCCACTGAATGTCGTTGTGCTAATAACCCCTCATTTTTACAGTGATGTTATTAAGGACAGGATAATTATGAGGAGCAATTCTGTCACTGTTATTGCAAGAATGTTAATACATAACTTTGATTTAATAATTTGATATCATAATCAGTTTTTTTGTTAATATATAATATATACCTTTTTTATATAAAGCATGTGTTAAGGTAAGTCGGTGCCTTGCTTACGAAAATGAACAATATTTAACAATCGATTAAAAACAAACTGCTATTCAATTAAACCATGGTTACCACAAATTCACCTGATTTTGCTATCCTAACCATATTTTAACTGCAGTATTGGTTGTTAAACTGGTTATACATATGGTAATCATTGCACCAAAAACATACCCGATTTTACTAATATAAATTCATTTTCAAAGGGATAATGTTCTAGATCGTGGGTCTCAAACTAGATTCCTGGAGGGCTGCAGCTCTGCACAGTTTTGCTTTAACCCTAATCAAATACAGCTCATGCAACTAATCAAGGTGTTCAAGACTACTAGAGACTATAAAGCAGGTGTGATTTGGAGGTGGTTGGAGCTAAAATCTGCAGAGCTGTGGCCCTCCAGGAATGGAGTTTGAGACCACTGTTCTAGGCTAATAATTTGAAAGATGATGATACTAGTTAATAATTCTCATGCATGCTTTTTTTATTGGTATGCAGAGGTTCGCGTGAGCTGCATATTCTCTGAGGACTGCGTTCTTCCCTGCTCCTTTACATCTACTGGTGGAAATGCGAATGTTCAGTGGTTCCAGCAGGAGGCGCTGGTCCTCAGTTTACCGCATGTGGGACAGGGACTCGGCAATGGAAACATGCAGTTCATCAGCAACAGTGCCTCTGATGGCAACGCTTCGATCATGCTGAAAAAAGCAGACAAGACTAGTAAAGGACGATACAAATGTGTGGTCAACAATAAGACTGAGACGTATGTTATTGCGATGGTGGAAGGTTTGTCTCTATTTAAGAAATACATTGAGTCATATTAGTTTAGGTGGTATAAGGAGTAATTTTTCTTTTTTTATTTATGATGTCCAACACACTGATATCCCATTTAAAATAAGTGTGAAATCAAAATTTACCATGTTTATTTTGCTAGCGCACATTAATATTCTTTAGGTGAACAATTAATTCACTGAAAAATTAGTTTGTTTTGGTAATCTTTAATCAAAGTCTGGCTCTTCTCTGATGACATAATTTTTATGCAGCTCCCATCAGGATGATCTCCATCAACAGCAGTGAGTCAGGTTTTGTCCAGTGCTCCACCAGAGACGTGTATCCCGCGCCGGTGGTGCAGTGGAGCTCAGAGCCCGCTTTAGCTCCTGCTGCCCTGCAGCCCGTCACCCGCATCAGTCCTGGAGTAAACGGCCTTTTCACTGCCCAGAGTGTCTTAAAACTGCACAACATCAGCCTGGAGCATGTCTATATGTGCACCATCACCTCTAAATATGAAACCCAGACACTGACAGCGTCATTTAAGCCGCAAGGTAAAATGTATCATGTCAAAAAGTGAAATGAATGTCAATAGTATGAGCATAATGTGACAAAACCGATGTTGTCTCATACACTCAGAAATAAAGGTACAAAATCTGTCACAGTCTGTACACTGTTATACCACACAGGTGAAAATTATTACCTTTACACTTTTGTACCTTTGAAGGTTCACTTTTGTACCATTTAAGGTATTACAGGGTGTCTGCGGAGTCTTAAAAAGTATTAAAAGTTGATAAATCAATGTAGAGAAATGTAAGGCCATTAAAAAGAATTAAAAAGTCTTAAATGCTATTTTGCAAGGTATTAAATTTGATATCATTTTTGATTATGTAATGTATGGTTGTTTGCTAAAGTTTGTCTGAATTAAATCTGTGAATATCAGGATGCGGTGTAGTTTATGAAATCAATGAATTCCTGCTAGATTTGACATCACGCTGCTTTGTTTACTGCAGTAATCAAGGCAACACTGTTATCTCTGCAGTTCTATAGGTGCCAACCTGCTGGATTAGCTAGATTTAATAGATTTTTATTCAGTATATGAATGATGTTTTAGTTTTGGATTAGTTTCTTACATCAATTTTTAGTAGTTAAAATTTCACCAGTGATCCGGGTGAAACCTAAAGTGGTTATAAGGTCTTCAAATGTATGGAAAGAGTCTTATAAAAGGTCTTAAAAGGTATTGAATTTCACTCTTTGATTCCTGTATATTCTCTATTAATATGTACCTTTAAGAACCTGTTTAGAACAAAACTGTGCCCATTGAAAAGGTACCGCCCCAGTGATTTTGTATCTTTATTTCTGGGAGAACAGGAATGATCAGCCCTGAATAAAAAGAGCTGTTTGTGGCACATATTTCAAACAAATGTTTAATTTACTGTAAAAACATCAAATAAATCAATTATTTGTATATAAAACAAGATGGTATTTAATTTAATTTTATTTAATTTTATTCAGTATTGTCTCACAAACAGGATTTATCAGATCTGAAGGGCAAGATCAGGTTATTAAATGTGTGCGTGTGTGTATAAACACAAGTACATGCATATTATATAGTTTTTCATTCACATAGGATAATAATATAATTATTTTAATAGCAAAATATAAAATCTATTTAATAAGATGCTATTAAGTGAATCTCCTGCTGGGATTTTATTTTATTGTTATTTATTTAATTATTTTTATTTTTATTGATAATGCACCTTTTTTCTACTTCATATTTTATAATGTATATTAAAATGTCAGTTTAAAGTTTAATTTATAAACTAAAACCAGATCTAATTATACTGTACACTTTTGTTTAATTTTATTTTTGTTGTTGTTAGATATCTTTTTCACATTAATGTTTTATAATATAATAAAATGACAGTTTTACGTTTAATAAATAATATGATGCAAGATCAAATCATTTGTACATGTAATGGGATGAAGATATTTTATTTTATTATTTAATTACCAGATCTGAAGGGTAAGATCCGGTTGTTAAGTGTGTGTGTGTGTGTGTGTGTGTGTGTGTGTGTGTGTGTAAACACAAACACATGCATAGTATATAGTTTTTAATCCACAATGTATAATAATATGTTTAATTTATAATAGAAAAACATAAACTCTAATTTGATAAGTGAATTTGCTGCTGGGATTTTTTATTTATTTATTTATTTATTTATTTTTTTTTTATTTTATTGCTAATGATTTTTTTCACCTAAGTTTTTTAGAATGTATAATAAAATTATAGTTATAAGATTTAATTCATAGCATAATACAAGATCAAATGATATGTACATGTAATGGGATAAATATTTTTTATTTTATTTTATTTTATTTTGTCTCACAATTAAAACTGGAATTACCAGATCAGAAGTTTTTACAATCTATCATAATATATTTAATTTATAATAGAAAAATATCAATATATAATATATATTATATATTTATTATATTACAATATATAATATCAATATATAATATATTTGTACATTTAATAAGATTTTAATAAGTGATTGTTACATTTTTTTTATTTAAGTACAGTTTAGCGTTTGATTTATAATATAATACAATTTGTACTTGTAATGATAAGATAAGGCCAAGATATTTTATTTGTTTATTTAAAAATATATATTTTATTTTGTTTTATTTTATTTTAATACTAACATCATCTCTCATACAAAACAGAAATTACCGGCTATACAGGGCAAGACCTGATTATTCCATGCAAAGCTCCCAAGCACCTCCAGGCCTTCTCTGCTGTCTGGACATTTACAAGAGCAAACAAAACCTCAGACATCCTCACATATGACAGCCGGACCCACAAATTCAGCAGCTCACTGGATCATGCAAAACTACAGGAGAAGGACAAAGCTGTGATAGGAGACTTTTCACTCGTCCTGAAGAAACCTGTGGCCTCAGAACATGCTGGAATCTACACGTGTGCCTTCACTGGACCAAAGACACAGCATCTGATACAGACACACGTCGACATCACTTCCTCCAGACAGGGGAAAGGTATTTATGAACTCCTCCATACATGATTGCTCAAAATCAAACATATTTTATTTTTGAAAGCAGCCCCTGTAGATGTCTAATCACGGCCATACAGAAATCTGATTTATGTTCATGTTTGGGGGGGCTCAAGTTTTTCGATTATGTTTGATAATATGCTTCAGTGAACCAAAGTTATATATTTAATTCATTTACATCTAATTTATTAATCAAACTTTGGTTTTCAGTGTTTTGAGAGATATTGAGTGGTTCTCAATGACATTTGTGATATTAAATAAACGGTGAAAGACTGCACATATTTTTTATTTTACAGTTTAACTTCCATGTGCGAGCAAGACTATAATTAAGTACAAACTATGTATCTAGTTTTATAAACACCTACGGTACAAATGCCTGTTCTAAAAGAAACATGTTCGCGTCTGTTAGTGCTCTAGATCAGTGGTTCTCAAACTGGGGGTCGTGACCCCTGCGGGGGGGGTCACAGAATAATTTCAAGGGGTCGCGAGAGTGATTTAAAAATTGTGTAATTTTCAGTGATTATGATATATATTTTTCACTATAACAAGTGAAAGCTGATATTTTCAGATTTTTAAAAGATATTACTGATGAATTCCTAAAGTATTTAGGACACAAAACTTGTCAAGTCAACTTGCCGCAGTAAACAAAGCCCGCAACGCTTGACCCGCCTTCGCGATCTTCTTATTGGCCCACTGCTCTGGAACTGAATTGGTTAAAATCAGCTGTCAATCACTCAGTCAACGCCTCCTGTCTTCAGAGGACAGGAGCTACAACCGGGAAAATGTAAATTGCTAAAGATGAGAGAATGAAAACAACACTGACAGATTTTGTCTTAGAAACACCTAAAGCTACAAATAATGGCACATCTGATTACTGATCATGTGCTGAATGTTAATCCACCATCTACACTTTTTGAAGAGTGGATAAAAGACTTCCATTGGCTTTAAGTCCGCTATGAAAATAACTAAAGCGTTCACTGTAGATTTTCAGGTAACTGTTTGCCACATCTACACATTTTAAGCACAAGAGGTTCTGTTTAATCCTTCATTTAATCGCCAGATGCTGTCAGCCGTACAAGTGGCAGCTATATGTACAATTTAACACCACATACACCATCGCAGAAGGGCTTGCACTGACTAAGATTAAACTAATATTGCAGCTCATGAAAAGACCGGTATTGCTATTAAAATGACGTATGCAAATAATAAGGTATATGTCAAAAGCATCTGTGCAATATCAGACACCAGGCGTGAGAACACAGCACAGTTATCATTAACAGATTCATTCATGTCAAGCAGTGCGTGCAGGGCCGGTGAGCGGTTCGTGTATCTTTTAGTCACTCAATTATGTTATAAAAATGAATTTTCTTGTGATAACGGGATTTCATTGAGACATATTTTCCTCACGCATGCATATATATATATTTTTGCTTGTTAGTTTTGATTGATGTTGATTTCAAATGCAATAAATCTGTTTATAAAACTTGTAATAACAGTGCGATAATTGGTGGGTGCAACAAAATTTTGGCTGGTGCGCCGACATTTTTAAAGTTAGGATCACCAGTGCTATCAAGCAAAAATATTAATTTCGAGCCCTGTGATGTAGAGTAAATATAGTTAAAATATTGTGAAAAGCTTTAAAAAAGTTATCTTTATTGTTTGTATATACTTTGGTAGTGGGGGGTCGCGAGTTCTTGACGATCCTACACTGGGGGTTGCTGGTTTAAAAGTTTGAGAACCACTGCTCTAGATTTGCTGCTAAATTAATATTTTTGGCGCAAACCAAACATTCACAATGCATTCACAATGTTATGACCCATTAGAGGGGTGGAGAAATGTATATTTACGATATCTATTATTTTAATTAGTAATACTATTTAAGATACAGATCAGAGCAAACTATTTAGTAACTATTAAAGGGCAGACGTCTTGTTTTGATGTTCTTCAGGGGGGGATCAAGCGTTAATTCGGAGGGTCAGACCCCCCAACCCCCTGTAATTCGCACCCTGCATATATTTTGGTATTTGAAATTCAGATGCTTGAAAAAGATGTAAACAATATTTTGACATATGTTGCATATATTACATATATTTTATGTTGAACTCAAACATCAACTTGTGTGTCATATTCACTTGAGGCGCGATTCCACTGACGCGCTGTCTACCAGAAATGATAAATATTTTAAAATAGGCACTATCCCTATAAATAAACTGCATAGTTGCAATCTAAACAGCTACATTCTCAACTAAAAAAGCCTCAAAAGTACATAATGTTGTCCAACAGCAGCAATATTTGTCAAACTGTAGAGTGTCCTCTGATTGTCGCTGAATGTAGGCAGAGTAATACACAAGGGTGAAGGTGAAGAGGCGGTACGAGTGCTGTTATTTGCAGAATATCGCACTGCTATCAGCCAATCAGATTCTAGAACCAGACAGAACTGTTGTATAAAGCCATATATAATAGGATGATCTTTAATATAATATAATATAATATAATATAATATAATATAATATAATATAATATAATATAATATAATATAATATAATATAATATAATGAAAAGTAGAAATGTCGGAGCTATCAATATATTCTGTATATTAATATAAGCTATACAACTGATATTATTTTTACAATGTTATGCTTAAGAGGAAAATACTGCCAGCATTTACTAAACCAATTTCAGTTTTTGTCATTCTGCTGAACACAAAAGAGGATATTTTGAAGAATGTTGGAAACCTGTAACCATTTGTTTTTCTTACTATGGAAGTCAATGGTTAACAGTTTTTTTTTAAATTCTTCAAAATATTTTATTTTTTTCAATACTAGTAAAAAACACACTAAAATACTGTTTAAGTCTCTGTTAAATTAAAAAAGAAAAGGATAGATGGCCTATACAGACTTTAAACGATTTAACATCTTGTTGTCTGGTCATTTTTATTAGTGGTTAATAATAATAATTTTAACTAATAACTAAATTTTGAGCAAATTAAGGTTCATTCCACAAAAGAGGACATTTTCTTTGATTCAATTTTAGATCAACATTAATGCCTAAAATGCCTTTCAATTCAGTTTACTTTTTAAAGGTATAGTTCACCCAAAATGTACTCACCTTTTCCTCACCATCAAGTGTTTACAAAAGCACACACATTTTAATAAATGTTGGAAACCGGTCACCATTGACTCCTAAAGTAGGAAATAAAATACTATGGAAGTCAATGGGTACTGGTTTTTAACATTCTTCAAAATATCTTCTTTTATGTTCAACTGAAGAAAGAAACTTAAACAGGTTTGAAACAAGTGGAGGGAGATGAAATGAGGACAGAAATGCCATTTTTTGTGGGGTGAACATTATAACTATTACAAAACTAACTTTTTTTTCTCTCTCTCTTTTTAGATTCTATGAAGTATAATCTGTGGATGTTGGGTATCGTCATAGGATTAATCGTTCTTCTTGGCATCGTCTTGATTATAAAAAGATACAGAGGTAATAATGTGAATCTAATGTATAATACAAGCCCGATTCCAAATAAGTTTTGGAAAATGCAATGAAATTTAAGAGTCTGTGATTGAGTTATTATTTCACTTAAACATATTTAATTGCTAAAAGTACAATGAAAAATTCTCTAGTGTTTTCACTGACAAACTTAACCCTCATGTCGTGTTCACATCCCACCCCTTACTCTAGTGTTCCTGGTCAAAATTGAACTGCTCTTATATTAGCACAAAAAACATTTTTCACCACCAAATTTTTATTCAACATTCTTTAGCTGTGAACAATGTCTTAAAGTAGGGTTTAACATTAATGTATAGAATTAGACATAAAATAACTGCTGTGAAAATACAAATGGGCACTGAAAATGTTTACAAAATGAACGATAGATGAAAGAAATCAAAATACTTATATATAGTATAGTAGAATAGATTCATAACCGATAGACAGCTCGCTAAATTAATGATCTCTGGGTCTGACCAAAGAAATTGACATGTTAATCCATCTGAATGATCAATTTAGCAAAGCACAAACAAAATAGTATCCTTTCCTGTTTACGGAGTGCTCGAATTTTCATTCAGTCGTTCAATTGGACTATATTAGTGTACTAATGTAGGGAATAGTGACTGGGGGTACCCATTCATTTCTTATGAATTCCTTTACACCACAGGTGTAACAAGGTGGATTAAAGCACTCAAAATTCAGTGAAAGAGGTGATCATTGCTTTAATATGTTCAAGTGCATAGTGTGGAGGATATCATAAGGCCTTGAGGCAATCAGATGTAAAACACATTATTATTAGTGTTTTAAGTTGTAAAATGGTCAGATTTGACCCGAACACGACAGGAAGGTTAAATGTATTTTGTAATTTATTTATATTTTTTGCAAGTTTTGATTTTGCTAGCTGTAGTTAGAGTACAGAGACATATACTGCCATCAAGATAACATCTTTCATGGAAAGTTCATGGTTATTAGATCAAGTCTCATTGTGCTTGTGCTACAGCAGTGTGGTTTCATAGTTACAGAGTGAATGTGCTTCACTGGCCTTTCTGCAGTCCAGATCTGTGTCCTTTTGAAAATATATGGCTTATCATGAAAAGGAGAAACCGATATTGATGACCACTGACTGTTAAGCTGCTGAGGTTTTGCATTATGTCAGAAAGTTTGATTGTAAAACTTAATTATTATTCTGAATTTCCAGATGATTAAACATTATAATTAATAGGAAAAAAATTGAGTGGCACTGTCTTAAACATGCCCTTTTCCCATCTTTTTTTTGGAGTGTTTTTCAGCCATTAGTTTATACTTCCAGAATGCAATTTATTTAGTCACTGAAGTCATTGGAAATCTGTTTTTGTACTTTTGTCAATTACATAACTAAAGAGAATCAGCAAGTCCTTGATTTCATTCCCATTTATTTAAAAATGTCCCAACTTTTTTGTAATTGGGGTTGTAAATGGCTTGCATATTAGTGTTTATTTTTAAATGGGCTGAGAATTGACATGTATTAATAGCTTATTTTAATTGCTAACGTAAGACCTAAGAAACAAGACCTTCCCTGACTTCCTATAGTATAAAAAACGAGTGTCAATAAACTTCTACATGAAGGAAACTTCTTTTTTTACTTCCAATCAAAGGATGAACAGGTACTTTTCTGTGGGTAGATTGGCTTTTTGAATGGCATTCAGTTTTTCAGAATTACCTGTGTGAGCACACGTTATAAGATTTAAGGTTAGATTCAACTTTGTCATTACACATCTACACAACATGTACAAGGCAATGAAATGCAGTTTAGGTCTAACCAGGAGTGCAATAGCAGCAAGTGCAGGATGTAGATATAATTTATAAAGTGCAATTATTGAAAAATATGGGTAATATTTACAAATGCGTGTACTATGAACATTATATGCAGGTTGTATTAACTATGAACATAGATTTACAATAGATGAATATACAGTTGAAGTCAATATTATTAGCCCCCCTGAATTATTAGCCCCCCTGTTTATTTTTTTAACCGAGAGAAGACACGGTTGTTTTTTTTCCTACACATTTCTAAACATAATAGTTTTAATAACTCATTTCTAAAAACTGATTTATTTTATCTTTGCCATGATGACAGTAAATAATATTTGACTAGATATTTTTCAAGACACTTCTATACAGCTTAAAGTGACATTTAAAGGCTTAACTAGGTTAATTAGGCAAATTATTGTATTACTATGGTTTGTTCTGTAGACTATCGAAAAAAATAGCTTAAAGGCGCTAATAATTTTGACCTTAAAATGGTTCATAAAAAAATAAAAACTGCTTTTATTCTAGCGGAAATAAAACAAATCAGACTTTCTCCTAAAGAAAAAATATTATCAGACATACTTTGAAAATTTAATTGCTCTGGTAAACATAATTTAGGAAATATTTAAAAAAAGAATAATAAATTCAAAGGGGGGCTAATAATTCTGATTTCAACTGTATGCTATTAATAAGTTGTAGGTTTCAGTTCACTAAATGGCCACTGAAAACATTGTGTCTGAATTCTACAGACAGTCCCTTTGATATACACGGTTTACATATATTCAATCTATATAAATGTTGTTTATGTTTGCAGCAAAGTCAAAAAGAAGTCCAGAAAAAGCTCAAGAAGATGCAGAAATGCAAGGAATGAACTCAGGTACTGTGCGCTCAGGTGACGTTTACACTAATGTGTCTTTGTTTTAAAATGCATTTTTTAAATTTATTTAATTTACAACTAGTTTATTAATAAAATGGATTTAAGTTAAAATCAAATGTATATTTATGTTACCTTTTATTTTAATTATTAATATTATTATTTAAGATACAGATCAGAGAAAACTATTTCCCATTTTTTCCATAGTATTTCCTATAATATTTTTTCTTCTGGAGAAAGTCTGATTTGTTTTATTTCAGCTAGAATAAAAGCTGTTCAATCTGTAAAAATTTTTTAAAAAACATTTTAAGGTCAATATTATTTGCCCCCTTAAGCAATATTTTTTTTTGATTGTCCACAGGACAAACTATCATTATACAATGACTTGCCTAATACCCTAATTTGCCTAATTAACCTAGTTAAGCTTTTAAATGTCACTTTAAGCTGAATGCTAGTATCTTGAAAAATATCTAGTAAAATATTATGTACTGTCATCATGGCAAAGATTAAATAAATCAATTATTAGAAATGAGTTATTAAATGTATTGTGTTTATAAATGTGTTGAAATAAATCTTCTCTCCGTTAAACAGAAATTGGGGAAACAAATATAATGTATACAGGGGGGCTAGTCATTCTGACTTTCTAGCCATGTTTTCTGAACATAGATTTTAAATGTAATGTTTTCCGTTTGTCCATTTGTAGACAAAGCAGCAGAAGATCCACAAGCTGGAATGAAACTTCTAACAGAGACTTCAGCATCTCACAGTTAACCATGAAGACAAGAGAGACGAGATATGAGAGAGAAACCATCTACAGGACTCAGTGACGGACAGACTGTATTTCTATGCCTTTTGATCAAGCACAATGTCACAGAAAATAACATATACATTTCATGTGTATTTATTTTTTTAAATGAAGCTTTATTAAAGATTTGTTTTCATAATTTATTCTGAAAGCAATAAAAATATGCATATTATTTATAAACTATTCACTGTTCCTTTTTTAACAGATCTCCTGTTGGCTGTTAGTACAGTAATTATGGTGCTGTTCAGAAGGCTAGGGTTAGAAAGAAAGATTTTTGGTTGGTTTTTTGAAAGAAATTAAAGGAATAGTTCATTCAAACTGAGCATTTTCTGGTACTTTACTCCCCTCAGGTCTTTTAAGATGAAGGTGACCTTTCTCAGTAATTGTTATTATGTGGAACCATGGCCATGTATTTGCTATTGAGTTGTCTGGGTATTCTGTGTGGTTGGGAAGAGGAGGCTAGGGTGTTCTCTGTAGTTTCAGGGGTGTCCAAACTCGGTCCTGGAGAGCCGGTGTCCTGCAGAATTTAGCTCCAACTTGCCTCAATAGACCTGCATGGATGTTTCTAGAAATCCTAGTAAGATATTAGCTAGCCCAGGTGTGCCTGATTAGGGTTGGAACTAAAATATGCAGGACACCGGCCCTCCAGAACTGATTTGGACACTCCTGCTGTAGTCGCTAGTGATTTCTAAGTGGTTGCTTTGCAATTGGGTATTCTGTGTGGTTGGGAAGAGGTTGGTATTGTTGCTTTGTGGTTACTAGGGTGTTCTTTGTAGTTCGGGATTTCTGCACTGTTTTTAGAGTGTTGCTATTCAGCTGGAAGACCAATCAATGAATTATTTCTATGCAATCTGCAGGTTAAGCAAGTTAAAAGTCACAGAAAAAAACTTTTCTAAAGGTTTTTAAAGGAACTTTGATAAAAAATGTTTATATAAAATGAGTACTGAACACGTCATGTTTTTCCTGGGAATAATATTAATAGCTGCTGACATGGAATTGAAACAGATTTAGGTAAAAACCCAAACAATACAAACATAAAAATATATGAAAAATAAAATGACACAAGGAGAAAGTACTGAACTACTGAAATGTAATTAATACTTTATATAAAAGGCTTTTTTGGTGATGGCAGCTTAAAGATGCCTCTCATATGGAGAATGAAGTCACAGACGTTTTTTTCACAGAGTGTCAAATCTTGATGGTTCTGTGGGTCTCGTCTATCAAATCTGAGCATTAATTTGTATTTTCTATTGGATTCAAGTCAGGGAAATGGCTGGGCCATTCTACAGTTTGATTTTCTTTTTCTAAAATCATTTGAGAGTTTTCTTGGCTGTATTTTGGATCATTGTCATGCTGAAATGTCCACCCTGGTTTCATCTTCATCATCCTGCTAATGTAGATGTTGGACTGAAGCAGCTAATATTAATTTACAATTAATTGATGAAGAGCAGAGGGTTGCTGAAGAGCTACTGAAAGATTTCACCCGCTGTCTGCGCTTTTACTGCCTTTCTACACCTCTCTTTCTTCATGTGTTCAATTCTTTTCCCCTGCGTCATCTCATTTTATTACACATAACTTCATTTGGAAACTAATTAGATTTGTTTTCTTTGCATATATTGATTTCTTTAATTGTTACCAACATCCGGGGAAAAATTCAAGGCAATGGCACCTTTAGAAATATGTTTTCTGAGAAAAATGGTGACGTGTTTAATACTTCTTTTCCCGCTATATAGCGTGTAAAATAAGTATGAAACACATCATGCTTTTTCGTCATGAATATATTTCTAAAGGAGCTGTTGAAATTGACCCCGATTTTGGTAAAAACCAAAACAAACAAATAAAATCAGACAAAAAAAATCCTGTATGGACAATGGAGCCACATACATTTCTCAGGTGTGATTTTTATTTTATTTTTTCCCAAACTTCACCAGAGTCTACAAATATTGATGGTTCTGTGGGTTTTGCCTGTCAATGCTGATCTTTTGTTCTTATTTTCTATTGGATTCAGGTCAGGTGATTGACTGCACCATTCTAGCAGCTTTATCTTCTTTCTCTGAAACCATTTGAGAGTTTCCTTGGCTGTGTTTTGGCTCATTGTCTTGCTGAAATGTCCCCCTGCTTGCATCTTCATCATCTGGTAATGTAGATACTGGACCGAAGCTGCTAATATTCATTTACACTAAGGAGCTGCTGAAAACTACAGCGAAAAGACCCTTTGGTGGAAGAAATTAAACATTAATTAATGAACAATTTTTATTTTGCATGCTGTTCTTTTCTCTGTTTTTTGCTCTGCTTAACTGTGCCAGTTCTATGACCAGACCGGTTCAGGTCACTATATGTCCACTCATGCACCAACAGTTAATGATTGACCACTTTAATTGATATGTCCACAAGGGTTCTCTCTCCCCCATTCTCACGGCTCACCTGCACATGTTCTGAATGTAAACTGAGATCCGCATCTGACCATCATGGAGCTGCTGTTTCTTTCGGCTGCGTTTCTGCTTTTTCTTAGGACTTGCGTATCTGGGATCACAATCACTAATGGTAAGGCTACATGTTCCCCTGTCATACTTTTTAATGTGATACATGATGTCTGAAAAAACTACAATTATCATCTCTGTGTTGTCGAAAATCAAGTGCATTTATTTATTTAAAATATATATTGTACTATTATTTAAATAAACATGATTTTGTATTTGTATATTAAATATCCATGCTATAGGGCGAATATAAGTCAATATACAGTATTATATATTGTATCGTTTATATGCAGTAGTCAACATTTAAAGAGGATCTACTACTGATGTTCAGTAGTTTTAACTCTGATAATGGGTTTGAACCATATCACATTAAATGTAGACTACTGTATAATGTGAAGGGATGTTTCAATTTTATTTGCTGACAATGTATTTTTACTAGGAAAAAAATCAATAGAGTATAAAAAGTTCAATCAAGATGATATTGATTGGTTATTTAATTATATTTGTGTATTGTTTGTCTTCGTCCCCTGTTTTAATTGTGTGTGCTGGTTTAGTGTCTAGCCGTAGCTGTTTGCTCAGTGAATGGATGAAAGCAGCACTTGTAGGAAACTCCATTAGTCTCAGATTAATGACCTGGTGAAAGAGAGCAGTCTGTGATTCGTGATCCTCATAACCAGCCTACAAGAACACATCTCGCCACCTACATTGAAGCAAAAGGCTGCTTTTTAATGTGTGGGTTTGGAAGTACATAATTTTTCATCATTAATTCAATTCAATTCAATTAAATTCATCTTTATTTCTATAGCGCTTTTACAATGTAGATTGTGTCAAAGCAGCTTAACACAGAAGTTCTAGGAAATTGAAACTGCATCAGTCCAGTTTTCAGAGTTCAGTTCAGTTTAGTTCAGTGTGATTTAATTTTCACTGCTGAAAGTCCAAACTCTGAATAGCAAATCCATCGATGCGCAGCTCCACAAGTCTCAAACCAAGCAAGCCAGTGGCCAGGAAAAACCAATTGACGAAGTGAAGGAAAAAAAACTTTGAGGGAAACCAAGCTCAGTTGGGCACGACTGTCTCTCCTCTGGCCAAACTTTTTGTGCAGAGCTGCAGTCTAGGTGCTGAAGGCTGGAGAATGCTGGACGTCCATCGTTGAGAAGCTGCAGGTGTGAGTACTGGAGGTCACCGGCGGGTGTGTTTAGGCTGGCCCACGGGATCAATGCGAAGACTTGTCTGTCACTGGATCTTTCAGGAATCAGTCTCATGCTCTCCGCTCCTCTATGAGCACTAGGCATCTGCTCAGGATACGGCCTGGTCCAGGATTATGGATACCTTAGCGTCTCTTGAAAGGTCATGGATCACATCAATTAAGCATAAAGCAATAAGGCACCTACAACAGCACGTCTTCGCCAGACTCAGTTTACTGTTGCATTTATGTAAACAGCACATTTATTTTAATTCATTAGGCAAAACTAAATTAGATGTATGCATGAGAAAGGCCAGCCGAAAGTTTTAAAGTTTTAGGCTGGTTGCCAGGGTGTAGCTAGTCATACTATATTAGGATGTTCCCTTTGGTTGCTTAATACTGTTATGGATAATTGCTAGAAGTTACTGTGGACTACTGATATGTGGTTGCTAGGGTATTTTGTGTGTTAGCCAAGATGTACTGTAGCTAGGCAATTGCTACACTCAAAAATGACATTTGCTGTTTGATCAGCTTACTTGCATAAAATGAGCTGAAGCAACTCAATTCTTGAGTATTTTGGGGACAATTTAATTGTTTTATGTTCAATTTACTTAAATTTGTAAAAACTAATAAGAGCGTAATTTTTGTTACAATGTAGGATGTTCTGTGTGTGTTAAGGACGTTGCTCTGCGATTTAATATTGGTATAAGAAAAACCAGTGGAAAGTTTTAAAGTTTTAGGCTGGTTGCCAGAGTGTAGCCAGTCATACAGTATTAGGATGTTCCATCTGGTTGCTTTATGGCGTTATGGATGGTTGCTTGAAGTTTCAGGGAGTTACTGTGGAGTACTGATATGCGGTTGCTAAAGTACTTTGCGTGGTAGCCAGGATGTAGCTAGGCAATTACTACATGCAAAAAATTGCATTCGCTGTTTGATCAACTTACTTATATAAAATGAGCTGAAACACATTTCTTGAGTTTTTTGGGGACAATTTAATTGTTTTATGTTTACTACACTTAAATTTGTCAAATTTAATAAGTTAATTTAACATTTTTTTAAATGTAGGATGCTCTGTGCATTTTTAGGACACTGCTATGTGATTAATATTGGTATGAGAAAGGCCAGCCGAATGTTTTAGGCTGGTTGCCAGAGTGTAGCCAGTCATACAGTATTAGGATGTTCCATCTGGTTGCTTTATGGCGTTATGGATGGTTGCTTGAAGTTTCAGGGAGTTACTGTGGAGTACTGATATGCGGTTGCTAAAGTACTTTGCGTGGTAGCCAGGATGTAGCTAGGCAATTACTACATGCAAAAAATTGCATTCGCTGTTTGATCAACTTACTTATATAAAATGAGCTGAAACACATTTCTTGAGTTTTTTGGGGACAATTTAATTGTTTTATGTTTACTACACTTAAATTTGTCAAATTTAATAAGTTAATTTAACATTTTTTTAAATGTAGGATGCTCTGTGCATTTTTAGGACACTGCTATGTGATTAATATTGGTATGAGAAAGGCCAGCCGAATGTTTTAGGCTGGTTGCCAGAGTGTAGCCAGTCATACAGTATTAGGATGTTCCGTCTGGTTGCTTTATGGTGTTATGATTGGTTGCTAGAAGTTTCAGGGAGTTACTTGGGAGTACTGATATGAGGTTGCTAAGGTATTTTTCATGGTTGCCAAGGTGTAGCTAGGCAATTAGTACACTCAAAAAATAAAGTTTGCTGTTTGCTCAAATTACGTATTTAAAATGAGCTGAAGCAACTCAATTCTTGAGTATTTTGGGGACAATTTAATTGTTTTATGTTCAATAAACTTCAATTTGTAAAAACTAATAAGTCAGCTTAATTTTGTTTTTACAATGTAGGATGTTCTGTGTGTTTTAAGGACGTTGCTCTGTGATTAATATTGGTATGAGAAAGACCAGTGGAAAATTTTAACGTTTTAGGCTGGGTGCCAGAGTGTAGCCAGTCATACAGTATTAGGACTGTTGTGACTTAAATTTATATATAACAGCAAGATTGATTAAAATAATGCTTTATTTATTGTTTCATTGTCATAATGTGAAATTATTTATTCATAATGTGAAATTTAATTATTTGAAGTCAAGAGGAAACGGAGGTACGATGTGTTTGACTATTTATAGGGGTTTAGTCTTAAGCTGATTGGTTAATAGAATGATTGTCTGTGATGAATTAGCCTCGCTAAAGACTCGTGCTCCTCCCGAAATTTGCTTATAAAACATCACTATGAGAAAGGCTATACTGCATGTCTTTGGACTGTGGGGGAAACCAGACCACCCGGAGGAAACCCACACAAACACAGGGAGAACATGCAAACTCCACACAGAAATGCCAACTGACCCAGCCAGGACTCAAACAAGTGACGTTCTTGCTGTGAGGCGACCCACTGCGCCACCGTGTCGCCTGTTTTATATTCAATCCACTTAAATTTGTAAAATCTAATACATTAACTTAATTCCTTCACGTTGTCCCAACACAAATCGATGGTGTGGAACCCAGCATTTTTTGCAATGTAGGGAGTTCTGTGTGTTTCTGGATATTGCTATGTGACATATTGGTATGAGAAAGGCTAGCAGAAAGTTTTAAAAGTATTAAGTTTAAGTTTATTAATCCCACTACGGGCAATTAAACTAGGGCAGTAGCATCATGATACAAACACACAAAGAGACAAATCACTTACAAACAATATAAAAAAAAAAACACAATCCAGCATGCTTCATAATAATTTCATAAATACTATTAAAAAAACAGTATTAAAATAAGGGAAAACCCATACATTAAAAAATGTAAAACTTGCTAAAATGTAAGGTTAATAAAGCCTTATTGCCTCAGGAACAAAGGTGAATTTATATCTATTAGGACCTTCTTCCAGAGGGCAACAGAGGGCAAAAAAAGGCTTCAGAGGATGAGAATCATCTCCTATCACACTTTGAATTTTTCCTCCTCATTTGTTGTTCATATAACTCTGCTAGACTCCGCAGAGGCAAACCAATAATCTTGGAGCAAGTCTTGACTAAGCTTTAATGGCAATTTTTGTCTGTAACTGAAAGTGAGGAGAACCAGTATAAAAAGGAAAACAACCCGGGCTCATATTAAAAACGTACCTCTACAGACGTTTCTGGAGACCGTGAAATACGTCCCGGCAGTATGTTTTTCTGCAGTTTTTGTCCGCTGTGTACACTTTTTGAGATCTCAAATTTCCCTCGCTAGTGCCATTCGCGCCTGCTGTTCTTGTGTAAACCCACCAGAGGCCTCTGTCGACTGACTTCTTGACAGACTTTTTGACTGACTGAGCGAACGATCGACTGACCCACCCTCCCCCTTCCCTAAACCCAACCAATTTTATCGGTTGACCCGCTCACCCACTTCCCTAAACCCAACCAACACGTTTCAAAAGCAATCCAAAAAAAGGAAAGCCCTCGTCTGATTTTTTTTTTTACCACGTTTTCAGATTTTACCACATTCTCATCCTGCTATTTACTTGTTTGTTTACATTTTTGGATTCTGTTTTTGTCCTGCCCGCTTTCTGGAACCTGGAACCGCTCTTCACCGGACTCGAACCCTATCATCGTGGTCAACTCCTCTGTGCGTCTCAATTCCGCCGACGTACATGACGCGCTAACGGGACAAAATGATTGCAGCGGGAATGCCGTCCATGTGGATGTGTCCACCACCCCGTAGCGTTCGTTTAAAAAAAATAAATCAATGCAGCTAAACGTACCTCCGGCTATGTAATTCACGGTCTCCAGAAACGTCTGTAGGGCTACGTTTTCAGAATGAGCCTGTGTTGAGGGAAAAGCTTAATATACTCTCAATATAACATACATTCTCTGATGCACTTTCTTTGCATCAGAGAAAAGCTTGAAATGTGAAACAGTTTGAATAATGTTTATATTTAGCAGTTTTAAAGCTCAAAATCTGACATTTTTAGGCAATTACAAGAGTAATCTATTGACCTCATGTTGCTAATGGTAATTTGTGTGGTTGCGAAGTAGTTACTAGAGTGTTCTGTGCGGTAACTAGAATGGGTACAAGGTGGTCGCTTGGAATTTCTGGGTGGTTACTACAGTGCTGTTGTATAAAATTGTTGGGTGTTGTTTTGAGGTTGCTGGGTTGTTCCTTTTCAGTCTTCTAGGGTGGAATGTATAATTGTGTGGTATGTTTGGTGCTTCTATGTGATTGATAGGTTGTTTTAAAGCACAGTTGTCAAACTCAGTTCCTGGAGGGCCGCAGCTCTGCGCAGTTTAGTTTCCACCCTAATTAAACACACCTGACCAAACTAACCGAGTCCTTTAGGCTTGTTTGAAACCTACAGCTAAGTGTGTTGAAGCAGGGTTGGAACTAAACTGTGCAGGGCTGTGGCCCTCCAGCAACTGAATTTGACACCCCTGTTTTAATGTTTAGTTGCTGCAGTTGCAATTGTGCATTATTGCGTTGTTAGTATAAATAGATAGAACAACAAAGTCTCTTGTGGAACTAACTGTACATTAAAGTTATCATCATGAAATTGGCCTAAGCTACAAAAAAGTTAGTTTTTTTTATTACAGGTGTAATAACCAAAAAACTACTTTAATGTATACACAAATGTAAGCTAAAGTACATTAGGTAACACTTTACAATAAAGTCTAATTTGTAAACATTAGTTAGTACAATAAATCAACAGTGAAAAGTAGTCAAACATGCTGGGTTCCACACAATTCATTCATGTTGTCCCAACACAAATCAATGAATTGAGTTGTTTTTTTACAAATTTAAGTGGATTGATCATAAAACAATTAAGTTATCCTAAACAAAACTTGAGAATTCAGTGTTAGTTCAATTCATATTAAATTAGTAGTTTGAACAAGCAGCAAAAGTCTTTTTTTGTAATTGTTGTATGTTAAAGTTAATTTTATTCATTATTAACTCCATTTAATAAAATGATTACCACTTTTATTTTAATAATTTATTAGGCTAGGAAATTAGCATCACAGAATAATAAACACTTTTGTTAACGTGAAAAAGTTTGTATTTGAGAAATAAACAGCCTATTATGTCTGAAAGCATTTGGTGCTGTGATGAACAACCACTAATACAACAATATGAATATTCATAAGAGAGTTTAAATAAACAATTATTCACTGTATTTTAAAGTGCCCAATTTTGTCCATGTTCATGTTCACGATATATTGAATTATTGAATATCACCAGATGTCTACGCAGTATTTTTTTTTTTAAAACAAATAAATAGACATTAAATAGACTTAATGAAGAGTATGTTAGTTATAAAAGGTCAAGCATTGAGTTCAATTTTAAAATCTGATAATAGTGCGTGGTCGATGCAGTGGCGCAGTAGGTAGTGCTGTCGCCTCACAGCAAGAAGGTCGCTGGTTCGAGCCTCGGCTGGGTCAGTTGGCGTTTCTGTCTGGAGTTTGTATGTTCTCCCTGTGTTCGCGTGGGTTTCCTCTGGGTGCTCCGGTTTCCCTCACAGTCCAAAGACATGCGGTACAGGTGAATTGAGTAGGCTCATTAAATGGATAGTTCCAGTTCTTGATTTTTCGAACACCCCTTAGCTGTACTAAATCACGGCTTCACAGGGGTTTATTCCTTTATTTTAACACAGCTGGTCATCAATGATTTGTGTGAATATGTATATACAGTTAAAGTCAGAATTATTATCTCGCCTGTATATTTTATCCCTTCATTTCTGTTTAACGGAAAGAAGATTATTTCAATACATTTCTAAACATAATAGTTTTAATAACTCATTTCTAATATCTCATTTCTTTTATCTTTGCCATGATGACAGTACATAATATTTGACTAGATATTTTAAAGACACTACTATTCAGCTTAAAGTGACATTTAAAAGCTTAATTAGGCAAGTTATGGTAATTACGATAAATCATCGTATAACAGTGGTCTGTTCTGTAGACCAGTGTTTCCCAACCCTGTTCCTGAAGGCACACCAACAGTACACATTTTCAACATCTCCCTAATCAAACACACCTGAATCAACTTATCATAACATCAGAAGAGACTCCAAAACCTGAAGTTAATGGGTCAGAAAAGGGAGACATCCAAAATATGTACTGTTGGTGTGCCTCCAGGAACAGGGTTGGGAAACACTGCTGTAGACAATTGGAAAAACAATATTGCTTATAGGGGCGTTAATAATATTTACCTTAAAATGTTTTTTAATTAAAAATTGCTTTTATTCTAGCTGAAATAAAACAAAAAAGACTTTCTCCAGAAGAAAAAATATTATAGGAAATACTGTGAAAATTCCTTGCTCTGTTAAACATCATTTGGGAAATATAAAAAAATAAAATAAATAAAATTCACAGGAGGGCTAATCATTCTGACTTCAACTGTTTATGGAGCATGCTCTGTTCTCTGGTCTCTAGATGCCCACGTGACGTGTTTGTTCCTGGAGGACTGTGTTCTGCCCTGCAGCTTCAGGCCCACCGGAGCCGTGGTGATCCACTGGTACAAGCAGCAGATCCCCGTCCACAGCTACTACTACAAAAAAGATCAGTACAGCCTGCAGAACAAGCACTTCAGCGGCCGCACCAGCCTGTTTAACTGGCACATTGCGCAGGGAAATGCCTCGCTGGTGCTCCGGAAGGTCAAAGTGCAGGATCAAGGCAGGTATAAGTGCTACACCAGCATCAGGAAGATCAACCAGGAGACTTTCGTTAACCTGGGGGTCAAAGGTCAGTCGTGGGCTCATGGGTGGATTAGTGTTTTGGTCATCTAATATGAATGTATTTACAAAAGAGGTTTTTTTGATTAAGGGCAATGTACACTACCTGACAAAATTCTTGTCGTCGATTCCAGTTATAAGAGCATCAAATAATAACTTCTAGTTGATCATTTGGAAAAGTGGCAGAAGGTAGAGTTTTCCGATGAATCTTCTGTTGAACTGCATCCCAATCATCACAAATACTCACAAATACTTTTGGAACCCGCATAGACCCAAGATTCTCTGATATCAGTCAAGTTTGGTGTAGGAAAAATCATGGTTTGGGGTTACATTCAGTATGGGGGCATTCAAGAGATCTGCAGAGTGGATGGCAACATCAACAGCCTGAGGTATCAAGAGATTTGTGCTGCCCATTACATTACAAACCACAGGAGAGGGCAAATTCTTCAGCAGGATAAAAGCAAAGAAGGTCAAGGTGCTCCAGGATTGGCCATCCTAGTCACCAAACATAAAAATTATTGAGCATGTCTGGGGTAAAATGAAGAAAGAGACATTGAAGGTGAATCCAAAGAATCTTGATGAACTCTGGGAGTCCTGCAAGAACGATTTCTTTGCCATTCCAGATGACTTCATTAATAAGTGATTTGAGTCATTTCAGAGATGTATGGATGCAGTCCTCCAAGCTCATGAGTCAAACCCAATATTCATTCTTTTTCCACTGCAGCATGACTTTATATTCTATACTGTACATTATTTCTGTTAAGTGACAAGACTTTTGTCTAAGCAAAGTCAGACCTTACTGTCCTAATTTAATAATTACAAGACATGATCATATTTTATTTTGGTAAAATAAGCGTAATCTTAAAGACCTTTGCCTTTCATCTAAGCCTCTTCTGATGACAAATGATCAACTAGAAGTCAAGTTATTATTTGTTCATAAAACTTGGACAACACTTTTGTCAGGTCGTGTACTATGAACGGGCCACAGGAGGGCGCTAGAGGCTCTGTGGAAAATATTTAATAAAATAATCAAACTAGGGAAAACTGACTATACAATCAACAATCAATTAATCACAAAGAATTTGTAAGACTTCACTTCAGAAAGTGTTTTTAAATATGTATATATATATATATATATATATATATATGTATATATGTGTGTGTATATATGTGTGTATATATATATATATATATATATATATATATATATATATATATGTATATGTATATGTATATATATATATATATATATATATATATATATATATATATATATATATATATATATATATATATATATATATATATATATATATATATATATATTGCTTTTGTCATGTCTTTATTGGGACAAATTGAATTGTATTTATTGCATTATTATTACACTGAAAATATTTGTTTTCTCATTTATTTATTTTATGCCCTTTTTTGTTGCTTTGTTTACTGGTTTAAAGCACATAGTGTGAACAACATTAATAGATAATAGATAAATATTTTTCACACATTAAAAAAGCGTAACTAATGACATTTTCATCAATTAATTTGTACAAATTTCTATTCAAATTTACTGGGTTTAATTTATTTTTTCCACACATTTTTCATTATTTTGGTCAAAAATAAAAAGAATTAAACTTAAACTCACTAAAAATTACTGGGAAAAAATATTTATTCATTTTCTTTTTGGCTCAGTCCCTTTATTAATCAGGGGTCACCACAGTGGAATGAACCGCCAACTTATCCAGCATATGTTTTACACAGCGGATGCCCTTCCAGTTGCAACCTAACACTGGGAAACACTCATACGCTCTTGCATTCACACACATACACTACGGACAATTTAGCTTATTCAATTCACCTATAACTCATGTTTTGGACTGTGGGGGAAACCAGAGCACCCGGAGGAAACCCACGCCAACACGAGGAGAACATGCAAACTCCACACAGAAATGCCAACTGACCCAGCCGGGGCTCGAACTAGAGACCTTTTTGCTGTGAGGTGATCATGCTACCCAGTGCACCACCGTGACCCTATAAATTAAAATTTTGTTTCTATATTTTCCATATATTTATTTTGTTTAAAACTTTAAAATTGCACAGAATAAATACATATTTTACAGCTATTTTACATTTTTGTTTTTAAAATTTCATGACATGATACCTGTCTTTATATTTCATGAAGCTGATGGCATTAAAACAGAATATTTAAAAACTTGCATCATCTGTTACATGCAGCTCTGATCCAGTCAGTAAAGCTGGAGCTGGTGGAGGAAAGGCTCACCTGTCTGTCCCAGAACATCTATCCTGCTCCTGAGCTCACATGGGCCACCGATCCCCCCACTGACACCAGAAACTTCCAGAACTTCACTCGTAAAACCTCAGACTCGAAGGGCCTGTTTAGTGTGGAAAGCTCCATCAGCGTGATCGGGAACGTTTCTGAGCATGTCTACTTCTGCTCGGTGGAGTCAGCGGATGGACTGCAGGTGTGGACCGCTTCACTGCATCAGCAAGGTAAACACCAGTACACACTCTGTCTGTTCAATTTTTAGTGATTACTCCTGTTCTGAGATTAGTTTGAACAGCAGACGGCACTCTAGGCTAGTTTTTGACAACAGCAGACATCGATCTAGGCTAGTTTTAAAACAAAAGTAGATGCCACTCTAGGATAGTTTTCAACAACATCAGACCGCACTCTAGGCTAGTTTTTAACAGCAGATGGCGCTTTAGGTTAGTTTTATAACAGCAGATGCTGCTTTAGGCTAGTTTTAAACAGCAGACAGTGGTCTAAGCTAGTTTTGAACAGCAGATGATGCTCTAAGCTAGTTTTGAACAACAGATGGCCCTCTAGGCTAGTTTTGAACAGCACTCTAGGTTAGTTTTGAACAGCCGATGGCACTCTAGACTAGTTTAGCACAGCAGATGGTGCTCTAGGCTAGTTTTGAACAGTAGACGATGCTTTAAGCTAGTTTTAAAAATCAGATGTCGCTCTAGGTTAGTTTTATAACAGCAGATGCTGCTTTAGGCTAGTTTTGAACAGCAGACAGTGGTCTAAGCTAGATTTGAACAGCAGACAATGGTCTAAGCTAGTTTTGAACACCAGATGGCGCTCTAGGCTAGTTTTGAACAGCAGATGGTGCTCTAGACTAGTTTTGAACAGCAGATGATGCTCTAAACTAGTTTTGAACAACAGATGGCGCTCTAGGCTAGTTTTGAACAGCACTCTAGGTTAGTTTTGAACAGCCGATGGCACTCTAGACTAGTTTAGCACAGCAGATGGTGCTCTATGCTAGTTTTGAACAGTAGACGATGCTTTAAGCTAGTTTTGAAAATCAGATGTCGCTCTAGGTTAGTTTTATAACAGCAGATGCTGCTTTAGGCTAGTTTTGAACAGCAGACAGTGGTCTAAGCTAGATTTGAACAGCAGACAATGGTCTAAGCTAGTTTTGAACACCAGATGGCGCTCTAGGCTAGTTTTGAACAGCAGATGGCGCTCTAGGCTAGTTTTGAACAGCAGATGGCGCTCTAGGCTAGTTTTGAACAGCAGATGGTGCTCTAGACTAGTTTTGAACAGCAGATGGTGCTCTAGACTAGTTTTGAACAGCAGATGGCGCTCTAGGCTAGTTTTGAACAGCAGATGGTGCTCTAGGCTAGTTTTGAACAGCAGATGGTGCTCTAGACTAGTTTTGAACAGCAGATGGCGCTCTAGGCTAGTTTTGAACAGCAGATAGCGCTCTACGCTAGTTTTGAACAGCAGATGGTGCTCTAGACTAGTTTTGAACAGCAGATGGCACTCTAGGCTAGTTTTGAACAGCAGATGGTGCTCTAGACTAGTTTTGAACAGCAGATGGTGCTCTAGGCTAGTTTTGAACAGCAGATGGCGCTCTAGGCTAGTTTTGAACAGCAGATGGCGCTCTACGCTAGTTTTGAACAGCAGATGGTGCTCTAGACTAGTTTTGAACACCAGATGGCGCTCTAGGCTAGTTTTGAACAGCAGATGGTGCTCTAGACTAGTTTTGAACAGCAGGAGGCGCTCTAGGCTAGTTTTGAACAGCAGATGGCGCTCTAGATTAATTTTGAACAGCAGATGGCGCTCTAGGCTAGTTTTGAACAGCAGATGGCTCTCTAGGCTAGTTTTGAAGAGCAGACGGTGCTCTAGACTAGTTTTAAACAGCAGCAGATGACGCTCTAGGCAAGTTTTGAACAGCAGATGACACTAGACTAGTTTTGAGCAGCAGATGGCGCTCTTGGCTAGTTTTGAACAGCCTATGGCGCTCTAGACAAGTTTGGAACAGCAGATGGCACTCTAGGCTAGATTTGAACAGTAGATGGTGTTCTAGGCTAGTTTTGAACAGCAGATGGTGCTCTGGGCTAATTTTGAACTGCGGATGGCGTTCTAGGCTAGCTTTGAACAGCAGACAGCAAAAAAAGAAATGAGAATTTGCTGCAAATTTGCCGCACTTGCCACAAAGTTTCAGTCTCATGTTATTTTTTATTTTAGTCTCAAATATCTGATTTGTTTTTCCTGTGAAATCCTGGAAGAACTGTCTAAAAAATAAATACTATTGTCTAATTATACACTTGCTAATTAGACTACTACCTAATGAAAAACATGTTAGTATTTAATACTGTTTAGATCTAGATTAATTGCTAAAATGGCTCGCCATAAGAATAAATGTGAAAGTCACACCGCTCTGTGGATCATCTAAATCTCCTAGATGAGATATTTGCAGAGGAGGGCTCTGGTCTCCTAATTCCCTGCAGTGTTCCTCAACCACGCCACAATTTCACCCTCACCTGGAGCTTCAGCAGATCCAGCGAATCCATGGTGATCTTCAGTTTCGACAGCCGGAGTCGCCGCCTGCTGAACCTGTGGGACGGTAGAGCTGAAGTGGACATGGATCAGGCTCATTTGGGCAACGGCTCCCTTCATCTGCTGAACCTGGAAAGTTTAACACACAGCGGCTCCTACATCTGCACTTTCTATGGTTTTCAGATGAGGCATCAAGTCCAAACGCTCGTCAATATTACCATCCGCATCACTGGTACGATTTTCATTGTGTGTGTGAATGTTTGGAGCAGGATCATTTATTTTGAGGACTAAAATGTCAATATGTTGTATTGTATTTTTGTCCAGATGATGATGAGTATGACTGCAGGAGGTCCTGGTGGGGAACTGCTGCGTCGGTCTTCATATTTCTGATCACTGTATCTGCAGCCTTGTCTCGATGTTTTAGACTGAGAGGTAAGTAAAGTTGAATTATGGGTACATACAGTACAGTTAGACTCAACATTTTTGACAAAATTATAAACATTTACAAATTTTCCTAAGTGATGCTTTAGGTTTGAACAGAATTGCTAATAAATAATTTATAATACCAAATTATTTAGTCTTTTTTTATGATGACAGTGCATAATATGTTATGTCAGATACAGTGCTCAGTATAATTGAGCACAGCCCATTTTGAAAATGAATATTTTTATCCATTTCTCAGTGAATATAGGCAATGTATTTTGGTGCATTTAAACAAAACAGATTTATTAAACAGATATATTTATTACAATAATAGTTTAGTCACCAAACATATTTAGAAATTTAAAGAAAATACAATTAAATTCAAGCAAAATATAGCAAAAAAATAAAAAATAAAATTACAAGCTACAATGTTTCAATTAAATGTTTCATATTTTTGCTTCTCAATTTTTCCTCTTTTTTAAATTTGTATTTAACATTTTTTATAACATATAAATTTGGGTGTACTAGTTTTTGGACAATTATCGTAAGTTATTTTGTTATATAAGCTCCAGATTTGGCTTCAGTACTGACTAATCTAATGCATACAGTGTGCACAAATATAATATTGTATAGCTTTCTATTAAAAATATGAATTTAAAAGAGAGATTTGTGAGGGGTCTACTTATAAATGCTGAGCACTGTATACTATGTAAATCATTGGAGAACAGTGGTTTGCTTTGTAGCCAATCAAAAACAAACATTTCTTAAAGGCTCTAATAATATTAATCTTACCGTTTTTATTTATTTATTTTTTATTTTTTTACACTTTTGCTTTTTATTCCAGCCTAACTAAAAGTAGTAAGTAGTATCATAGAAAGCACTGTCAAAATGTTTTTGCTCTCATAAACATCACTCTAAAGTATAAAAAAAAAAAGGAAAATTCACAGGGCTGATAATTTTGCCATTAACTGTGTATGATACATAAAATGTAATATATTATAGGTAAAAATATTAGATATTTTTAAATACAATAAAATATGTAGGTTAGTATAGTAATTGCCTTTATATATATATATATATATATATATATATATATATATATATATATATATATATATATATATATATATATATATATATATATATATATATATATTTAGCACAATGTAGCACAATCGCCTCACAACAAGGTCACTGGTTCGAGCCCCAGCTGTTTGGCATTTCTGTGTGGAGTTTGCATGTTTTGTATTTGTCAAACTGTAACTCTACATTACTTCACTAACTTACTGTCCTCTGCTTGTTGCTGTATGTGGGCAGAGTAATAAACAAGGGTAAAAGGTGAAGAGGCGGTACGAGTGCTGTTATTTGCAGAATATCGCACGGCTATCAGCCAATCAGATTCAAGAACCAGACAGAACTGTTGTATAAATGTGTATATATGTACATACATAAAACTATGTAATTGCTTATTAAAATGAATATGTAGTCATACACATTAATTTTTCAGTAATATTATATATCACATTTTATTTGTATTATATGCAAAAATATATTATTTTCATTTTGTCTTTCAGGTGAACATTCAGTACAAAACCACGCAGACATCAATAAACGAGTCAGATGTAGTAAGAAACCCGGTACACAGTTATCCTCACTTATACCTTCATACTGCTGTGAATGCAGACCTTTCTAAAATCCTCTATTCATTTAAACAGAAATGCCACTATTTGAAAGACAAGGACAAGAAGAGCCCAGACGCAATGGTTTGGAATCACCGGAGACAGAAATTCATCGAGCGACATCCGACACAACGCCACTCAAACAAGATCTTGACTGCCTAAAAAATGACATCCTACAGAACAAAAGCATGATTATTAATGATTCATCTGCATCAGAGGAAAGACATGAATCCAGGCCTCAAACACCAACAGCTGCCATCATAACTCTCTTTATATCTGAAATCAACACAGACGCAGCTGATGAGAAGGAAAACGAGAGAAATGAACTGGAATCTGCAGATGGAGCAGAGATGGAAAATGCAGCGGTTCAGAAATGCCATAACACACCTGAGCTCGGACAGATTAACGGCTTCAGGTGATCAATATTTGATTGATTTAACGAAACGATGCTGAGTAGATATTATAATATTAACTAGATTTGAAATGGAGTTCATTTATGGACTTTCATTAAAATTAATTTAAGTACACACCAAGATAAAAACCCCCAAGCCGAAGAGTTCAGACTCACTTAAAGGTGCTGTATGTAAGATTTGACTCTTCTAAAGTATAAAAATAGCATGATATGTGTGCAGATATTTAAGAAACAGGCTAAGTGAACATTCTTGTTTATCTGAAAAACAAAGTTAAGGTCAGATATTCTACTTTCAAAATGTGAGTTATGTGCCAGAACGTCTGTCTTTGTGTTGGTCATTTAACCTGCTAAATGCCAGTTTAGCCAATTATATTTCAGCACCCCGGGTTGCCTTGGTGGAAAACAGCGTATTTGATTGATCATTTAGTCAGGAAGGCTCTCAAAGTGTGCATCCACAACCGAAATGGGACCTCCGGTGGACAGTAACCGATTCGGAAATGAAACGGAGATTCAGAGTTTCACATGAGGTGGTTATTAATTAGCAAATAATATATAAATATTACGAACGTAAACATTAGGCGAGCAGGTTACACTATAACACCTTGTCCTAATAACCCGCTACGTGATAAGATTTGCAGCGATAAGCAATTGGGCTGTTTGCACCAGATAAAACATGACAGAAATTTAAATAAAGCCATTCAGAAGCACAGAATAATGCACTCACTGCACTTCAACAAAATGGTAAGGTTTATAATCTAATAAATACATATTAAACCTCTTTAACATCATTAAATGTAGATGCTGAATCACTGATATGTGTTAGTTTTGACTAACCGTTCAGTTTCAAACAGTTTATTTTATTTTCAAGATCTGAAGTAAACTATCTGCTGCTGTTTTCAGTAGTATGACAATTACTGTCCGGTAAAATGGGATTTACACTCACATTATTAACATTTAATACTGAGTAAAGCACATGAGGTGTACCTGAGGTGATCATCTGGCAACCTGCGCTTGTGTTTGTTTTGAATCAGGTATGCAATACCTAGTTCAACCACTGGGTGTCAAACTTACATACTGCACCTTTAATAAAAAACAAAATACATAATAAAAATAGAAAAATACAAAAATAGACCAGGGCTAGTAAAAAGTTACTAGGGATTCAAATTTTGACAATTAAGTCCATTGACAACTAATGGAGTCCTTTTTATCATGACTCTACTGCCATACGAAGGCAAAGTGCAGTATGTATGCAGAAACAGAAAGTGAACAAAATGCCTTTAAAGATTTGACACTTGGATTTAGTAGTGACAGCAATTTTAACAGGACAAAAATGAACCAGGAGACTTTGTCACAAGACAGTACAGTCAATTTTAGGCTTTAAAGGAAACTTATTATGCAAAAATCACATTTATAAGGGGTTTAAACACCGTTGTGTTTCAACAGTTTGTGAATATAGTCAGCTTCTAATGGTAAAAATTTCACAAATGAATGCGGCATGAATAACTCTATTCGAGTTGATCGTTTTACTCATTTGATGTGCTTAACGTGCGTATCGAGCAAAACGCTCGAGTTAGAAAATCTGAACTTCAGTGGACATTCGCACCGCGTTAACCAATCACAAGCTTGCTCTTGTAGTAGGGGAGTGATTATGACCTAGTGCCTGTTGTTGGTGTCCCAAGGGGAAATCCTCCTATGAACACCGGACAACAAACGGCACTGAAGCACAGCTGAAATCCTCCATCATTCAGGTATAGTTTCTGGAGGAGTTGGGTGCACCTCTGAAAGGATCTACAGTAGTGCACTCAGACACGGCGCTGAACGAATCTACGCAGTTTTTCAGCCTTCCTAAAGCACATAAACACAGCTATTATCTCAATAAATCCATGTTAACAATTTACAGTAGCAACGAAGCTAGAGTCACCGGGCAGACAGAAGCCCTGCCCATGACACAAATCTACATCTATTGTGAAGCGAATTTGACGCGCAAATGAAGCGAGTAAACACTAAAGGGACATCAGTAACTTATTTTACATCTTATAAAAAGGGGCATAATAGGTCCCCTTTAAATCAGTTTTGACAAAATGTGTAGGTACTACACTTTGCCTTTGTAAGTCTACTTACTTTTCACTCAGACTATACATCTTGTAATTATTGTGGTATCTGATCGTATTTTTTCACCCAAGTACTTAAGTACCAATTCCAACCTCTTAAATTTATTAATTTAGCAAGCAATCATTAATAAGTGGTGTATAATTTTAAATGAGGACTGCAAGTGTAAAACATATTATATTCAGAGGTGCATAAATAATAAAAATGTTTCCTTTTACGTTCAAAATGGCCTAAGAAATGAGATAGGCCTACTGAAAAAAACAGCTTAAACCAGCTTAGGCTGGTTGGCCGGTTTTAGCTGGTCGACCAGCCTGGTTTTAGAGGGGTTTTGGCCATTTCCAGGCTGGTTTCCAGCCATTTCCAGCCTGGTCTTAGCTGGTCAGGCTGGAAAATGACTAGCTAAAACCAGTTTGACCAGCCTAGCCAGGCTGGGAGGCCATCCAAAACCAGCTATGTCCAGCTTAAACCAGGCTGGTCAAGCTGGTTTTAGCTGGATTTAGCTGGTCATTTTCCAGCCTGACCAGCTAAGACCAAGCTGGAAATGGCTGGAAACCAGTGTGGAAATGGCCAAAACCCCTCTAAAACCAGGCTGGTCAACCATCTAAAAACAGCCAACCAGCCTAGGCTGGTTTAAGCTGGATTTTTCAGCAGAGATAACTCATACTGAAAATATAAAAATTATTCCTAACATATTAATGATTATATACAAAATTAATAGTAGCTATTAGGAATGGTAATAATTGAAATTGGCTAGATTTGCTGGGGAGAATTAAATAATCAGCTTCCAGTTCAAATAAATGATGTCCACTTATAATATTTATACACACATTGGAAAAGTTATATGTCTTATATATGCATTTATTTTCACGGACCTGATAGGTAATCACACGTTAAATGAAATGTATAAATTATAATTTAGTAGTTTATATCTCTCAAACTTTAAGTTAGAAATTGACCCTGTAAACAGACCATGTGAAATGTACAATACACGAATTTTAATAAAAAATGTACAGTATGTAAAATGTAAGAGTGTATAACCAGCAGGTGGCGATATTTGTACTTGTGTCGTCTGTTTAGCATAACTTTGCTTCCTTCTTGGCTAAATGTGTTTTTTTCTGTCAGTGAAGAAGTAGGTCAAATCTTTTCACAATGTAAAAACTTCTAAACTCTCTTTTTAGTGTATTAAAATGCCATATTGTACTCAACCGTGTACTACAGATTGCTGTCACGTAACATAATGTTAAATAGCTAATGCACAACGATTTCTGAACGGCCTTAGATTGACCTCTGGCTGCTTTTGGAGTGAATCTCTTCAACTTTTGGCGAAGGGTTTTGACCCCCTTCTTCCTGTTTACAGCACCATATGTCCGTCCCTCGTGGACATGTCAAATTAAACAACAGTAAGTCCTTCTTCTAGCGTATTCAGCTGTGTGTCAGTGTTACTGTATGCTCTATGGAAATTAATTAAACAGGGAACCAGAGATTATTAAAGTTTGAGGGGACTACAAATACACAACAGGACATAACTGTGATCCACTGATGCCTGCAGGTCTGTCATGAGCATCTCCGGTGAGGTAAGATTATAATCAGGCTATTATTATTATTATAAACAGTTTCTTTTTCTTTTTTAAATAACGTCAAATAGCTTGTACAAATAGCTTGTACAGTATGATTATTTTGGATTGTTTGCCTTGTAACTGCTAGTGTGTTTCGGTAGCTTACATATATATGTGTGTTTAAATATATCTGTTTAGAGATTACCATAGCAGGGCATGTTTTCTGAACGTTGGTTTGTGGTCTGGTGAATTCAAATAATCTATAAGGGGGTAAAAGTTTCTTTGTGAATTATTCACTGAAAGGGTTTTGGAGAAACTTCTATTGAATTCTAGTGACAATTTTAAACTTTAATTTTAAACACTTATTTTGTAGTCTAACAGTTTGTCACTGCTAGACAAATGTTGGATAATGCTTTTTCGTTGTTTTAAAAATGTTTGTTTTGGTAATCTTCAATCAAAGTCTGAGCCGGTCTGAGCATTTGCTTCTGCTTGGACCCTGCAGGCACAGGTCGTCAACATGATGTCATAAATAATCATAAATAAATCATAAATAAAACGTTGTATCCCAATGTGGTGGGGACGTTGGATTTTGTTTGGAAATGAAAATCAGGTTGACGTCAGAACCCAATGTCAGGCCAATGTCAATGTCTAACGTCCAACCTAAAATCAACCCAAAATCAACCAAATATCAACATCTAATCAAGTTACACCTTGACATTGTGTGGACGTTATCACTATGACATCTATCAGACGTTTGATTTTAGTCACTTTCCAACACAACCAAAAATCTACCAAATATCAATGTAATTTGATGTCGTTATTGGAGAGTCAAAATAACACTGTCCTTAGACGCTGGCTAGACATTGAATTTTCGTCACCTGACATCATGACCTAAATCTAACCTAATATTAACGTCTTATGATGCTGTGTGCCTCCTGGGGAGTGATGGGCCTTCTCTGTTGACATCAGTTTGACGCTTCAGTTACAATATTCTTAAAGGGCACCTATTTTACCTCTTTTACAAGATGTTAAAAAAAGATGTAAAGTTTAAGCTCAAAATACCCATCAGATAATTTATTATAGCCTCCAGAATCTGCCCACTTTTGGTGTTTGAGTACATTGTAGTTGTTTTTATAGCCTGTGGCTTTAAATGCTAATGAGCTGCTTTCCCCCGCCCACTGTTCCCACGTACGTGTCTGCTTTGATGCGTTACGTCAGATAAACAGCAGTCAGTGATAGAGACAGACACCGATGAAGCTGAAATACAGCTCATTATTCAAAAATACCAAGTAAGTCACCTATTTGTGGTGGAGTTTATTCAGGCCTTTCTAAAATGATGAGTCTCACACAACTGCTATTTGCAGTACACACACACACACACACACACACACACACACACACACACACACACACACACACTCACACACACACATATTAGCATTAACTAACACCATGCAGCCTTGGTGATTATAGTGGTTAAGAATTACTTAGTGATTTTACTGTTTTTATTACAAACATGCTGTTTTAAAAACGTTTTAAACATATAAAAACCACAGAGAGTTGGAAGAGATATTTTAATCCCAGTTTATTTACAAAAAAAAATGTTCTGCAGGCATGTGTATACATGTTATTATAGAAACATGGCGCCTGTCAATCAATTTGATGGGTGGGGAAAACCATACTCCTACGTGACGTTGCGGTGGGCCTCAAAATCACTGGGATTTGGATCTTATTTTAACGTCAGGAAATTTTAAACAAGCGACTCGTGTGTCTATCACCCAAATATGACAGTGGACACACTATACCTACACACAGTTTTGTCCAAACAGCTTACAAAAGATGATTTTTATCATAGGTGCCCTTTAACCATGCCCCACTTCCTATAAGTTTACTATGTGGAATGATGCGGGAAATGAAAGCCCCGCCATCTATTCAATTTTACGTTTCTGTTGGAAGTTCATCAACAACATGCAGATGATGAAATTACATATAGATATACATTTAATATTGCTTTAATATATACATTTAAAAATGCTAATAAAATCCCTCTGTACTAACATACTAACATATTATTAAACAATAGAGATGATTGACTTTTGGCATCAACAAACAAGGCAATTGTTTTCAGCAAAAGTTACTGAAATTTGATCATAATCGCAAGACATAACACATATCTAGAGATTATTTTAATATAATGCAGCAATATATATTTTCTTCGGTCTTGACTAACTTCTCACACAAAGTGTATTTTCTGAAGGTGCCTTTTAAAAATGTATTTTAAATCATTTATATAAATATTTTAAATATTTTTTCACTAGACCATAAGCAATGTGTTCTTTGGATATGAATGATGGATCAGCTTTACTTTTTGCTGCGACATCATCACTGCTGTTTTAGATTATTAAGGCAATACAAAGTATTTTTCATTCAGTCTGCAAGTTTCTTTATTGCTGTGGAGAAATGGACCATCCCAGTGACCTCACTTACAGAAAGTGAGGGAGTCGAGGGCTCTCAGCTGTTTCTGATCCTCTCTTCCTCCCGGAGGAGCAAAAGGAAACACCCAGAAAACCAGCCAGCTGGAGAACAAGGGGATCAGCCCCGTTTCATCCAGTATCCCAGAGCAGAACCGCTGTGCTTCTAGTTTTTCAAACATACGATTATAAGAAGACTTAAAGTTAAACATTCTAGATCAAATATTCTAGGCTGCTTTGATAACCTTAGAGAATAATGGAAAGTTTAAATTTGAGGCTGAAGTTTTGTCCCAAATTCTGACATAGAAAGTGATGATTTTGTAAGTACTTTATTTAAAATAAAAGAAACGAATATGTTTAGAAGGTTTTTAAAAATGAAAAGCTAAATAGTTTCCTCTTAAATGACAGATGAAAAACAAAAGTAATTAGAAAAGTTTGTTAAAAAAGTACAAAAAATTATTTAAAAACTATTTAATTTCAAAAATTCTAAACAGAATCTGATTCTTTATTAATAGACTCAAAGCGCTTTACACATTTTTGGGGGAATCTCCTTATCCACCACCAGTGTAAAGCATCCACCTGGATGACGCGACGGCAGCCACACACCAGACTGCACACCACACACAAGCTGATTGGTGGAGAGGAGATGTGATGAAGCCAATTATGATAATGGGATGTTTAGGAGGCCATGATGGACAGAGGCCATTGTGCAACTTTGGCTAGGATGCCAGGGTTAAACACCTGTTCTTTTTCAAAGGACATCCTGGGATTTTTAACATCCACAGAGAGTCAGGACCTCGGTATAACATCTCATCCAAAAGATTGCGCTCACTGAGCAGTCTAGAGTCTCCATCCATAGACTGGGGCATTAGGACCCACACAGACCACAGATTGAGCGCCCTCTGCAACTTAGCTTTCCCATGTGGTCTCGCATCCAGGTACTGACCGGGTGCTTATCTTCAGTGTTTTATTGTCATTTTACAAAATACAACGAAATATGTGTTTGTCTTTCCTTACAGAGCAAAGTACTATTTGTCTTAAACAACAACAATAGTAGCAAGTAGAGATAAAAAAAGTAAAAGACAACAACAACAGTGATAATAGAACCAATAATAGTAATCATAATAATGATAATTGTGCATAGAAAGTGGCAAGTGCATTTTAGCAGCTTTCAAGTTAAAAAAAGTGAAATGATAGCCAGAAAGGCATACAATTTAGTTCATCCATTATTGCAACAGCCCTGGGATTTGGAGTATTTCTCAGAATTTACAATTCATGTAAAATGAATACTGAAAATCCTAAATAAACTGGCGACGCAGTGGCACAGTAGGTAGTGCTGTCACCTCACAGCAAGAAGGTCGCTGGTTCGAGCCTCGGCTGGGTCAGTTGGCGTTTCTGTGTGGAGTTTACATGTGTTGGCATGGACTGCGGTTTCCCCCTCAGTCCAAAGATCTAAGATCTTTTTTTAAAGAATGACAATACCACCATGAAAAAAATATACCATGAAAAAAATATAATATATAATAAATCTAGCAAAGAATTATTGCATGTGAAAAATACTCAAATAACATTATTTTATAGTAATAGTTAATTATTTTTTATGTCATTTCAAGTGAGTGTTTGCCTTTATAAGATGAATTATTAATTATTTTAATTTTACATTATTTGTGCTTTTTCTCCTCCATTATTTATTTATTTTTGGCAGAAGACAGAGAATGATATCAAGTTTTGGACAGACATTAGGGTGAGTAAATAAGGACAGATGTTTAATTTTTTTAGGGTGACGTGTCCCTTTAAGTAATCAGACTGCTGAAACGGTTGGCTTGATTTTAGGGGTTTCTTTGTTTGTTCATTTTGGCTGCCAGTCCTTTGCCTCCTCAAAGTTTTACCCGTGGTACTTTCTCTGCTATTTATTTGTTTTTCCATCAGAACAATTTATAGTAAGCCCTCTCAGCCTGGCCTCTTTTCTTCCCTTCTCCCTCAGTCTGTCCTTTTCTCCGACTCGGTCCCAGAAGATCATATGAAAACATTCCCCTACAATCGTTTCATGCCCTCCTCCTTCTTCTCAGCTGAAAACATTCTCAAAAACGTCTCTTTTGTCTTTGAATATGTGTGCATCTGTGAATTAATCTCATTCAGAGTCAATGGCAGATCAGCTCTTTTCATTTTCCAACACTGCAAGTGTGTAAAGAGTCTTTTTTCAGGCAGGCTGCATTAAATGGCCTATAAAAACCTGCTCCAGAAACTGTGAAACTTAATCAGTTCACCATGACTTGGAGAGCTTATGTTTTATATATATATATAATACTACTTTAAATCCTTAATTTGAATTGCAGATTTTGGTGCTTTTACTTAAATACGGTCAGTGATACTTACAAAAAATGGCAAAGATCATAGTCTACAAAGAAGTGAAAAATTTCAGCTTTTCTTCATGCTTAAACCTACATGGATTTGTGAAATTTGCATAATACAAACACTACTTTGATCATCAAATGTTGTAGTTTTAGTTGAGGCCTGGAAGAGTTTGATTCATGTTGTCGATATTTTGAGAAGATGCTGTTCTCAGACTTGAATTGATGTGTTGGGAATTGACGTGGTGTGTTTATAAGAGCTGAATTTGAAAAAATGGTAATGAACTTTTGGTTTCTGATGTGCTGTACGCTGTGGACCAGTCACGAAAGACTTAGCCATGATCTGACCAATCAGAGCAAAGTTTGATTTGAACACTTGAATGAACCGGTTAAGACACTTTGAGAAAGTGTTGATGCTGCAGTTGCTGTTTTGCCCATCTCTGCCACAGTTTTCATCATAAGGAGTGTCCATAAACATCATGTACAATGGAGCAATTTAGCCTACCCAATTCACCTGTACCGCATGTCTTTGACTGTGGGGGAAACCGGAGCACCCGGAGAAAACCCACGCGAACGCAAGGAGAACATGCAAACTCCAAACATAAACACCAATTACCCCAGCCAAGGATCGAACCAGCAACCTTCTTGCTGAGAAGCAACAGCACTACCTACTGCGCCACTGCTCTCACCTATTTACATATTGAATAAGTTAATATTAGTGAAGGCCATCTGCTGTCAGGTCAGTTGAGTTAAGGTATAAATGGAGGTTGGAGCCAAATGACTTGAGCTAATAAGTGGATGGTACAAACCTACTGGAGCTTAGGATCAATGCCTTGTACATGACACTTAGAGTATTTTATTAACATCTACACCTACCCAAACCCTAAATCTACCCTTCACAGTAATCTACTGTATTTTGTTAACATCTTTATTAACCACAACCCCAAACCTACCCCTTACAGTAACCTATAGTGTTTTATTAACGTCTACACGTACATGTACACCTAACCCAACTGTAAACTTACCACTTACAGTAACCTACTGTGTTTTATTAATGTCTACACCTACCCCAACCGTAAACTTACCCTTACAGTAACCTACTGTTCTGTGTTTTATTAACGTCTGCATTTACCTCAACAGTAAACCTAACCCTTACAGCAGGGGTGTCCAAACTCGGTCCTGGAGGGCCAGTGTCCTGCATATTTTAGTTCCAACCCCAATTAAACACACCTGAACCAGCTAAACAAGCTCTCAGGGTATACTAAAAACTTCCAGGGAAGTGTGTTGAAGGAAGTTGGAGCTAAACTATGCAGGACACCAGCCCTCCAGAACCGAGTTTGGACACTAAACCCCAACTCTAAACCTAGCCCTTACCGTAACCTACTGTGTTTTATTAATATTTACACCTACACCAACCCTAAACCTACCCATTAAAGTAACTTACTGTGTTTTATTAATATCTGCACCTACTGTACACCTACCCTAAACCTACCCCTAACAGTAAGGTATAAAGTTTTATTAACGTCTATATTTACCCCAACCCTAAACCCTTTACCTACTGGGTTTTATTAAGGTCTGCACTAAACCCCAACACTAAACCTACCCCTTACAGTAACCTACTGTCTTTTATTAATTTCTGCACCTACACCAACCCTAAACCTACCCCATATAGTAACCTATAGTGTTTTATTAACATCTACCCCAACCCTAAACCTATTGTTTAATTAACGTCTGCACCTACCTCAACCCCAAACCTTCCCCTTAGACTAATCTACTGTGTTTTATTAACATCTGCATTTACCAAAGCCCCAAACCTACCCCTTACAGTAACCAATTTTTTTGTATTAACACCTACACCCCTTACCCTTAACACCTATCCCAACCCTAAACTTACCCTTTACAGTGAACTACTGTGTTTTATTAACATCTGCATTTACCCCAACAGTAAACCTACCCATTACAGTAACCTACTGTGTTTCCTTGATATCTACACCAACCCTAAACCTACGCCTTACAGTAAGGCAAAAAGCTTTATTAATGTCTTTATTTACTCCAACCTTAAACCTACCCTTTACAGTAACCTTTAGTATAGTGTTTTATTAACATCTACACCTACCCCAACCCTAAACCTATTGTTTAATTAAGGTCTGCACCGACCTCAACCCCAAGCCTTCCCCTTAGACTAATCTACTGTGTTCTATTAACATCTACATCTACTGTAAAGTCTGCACGTCCCCTAAACCTACCCCTACAGTGAGGAAAAAAAAACAAACAGTATTTGTAGTCACAAAAATGACACTATATTGATGTGCACATACCACTTTCAGATCTCTCAACCTACTTGCGGTGTAGGTCCCTCCTACTTGGATAAGATATTATTGATAAGATAATATTGCAGTTATGACAGAGTTAAATGTGTTCAGATGAAGAAAATCTAAGAAAAATCTTTTGATCATGTTAAAATGACAGTTAATATGTATGTATTTCCTTCACATTTATTCACACGTTTGGATTACTGAGAGCAGGAAAGAGACAGGCTGCACTGGTAAGCTGTCTCCCCATAATATCGTTTAATTAAAATAAATGATCAACAAATAAATCTGTCCAAGTGAAGGGATTATCTACACACAATATGAATTCCCAATTAGAAAAGTACTACAAACTATGAAATACTATTCATAAAAATACTTAAAATAACAGACAAATCCAAATGCACAACACAAGCGAGCTGCGTTCCAGACCAGTTCAGCTTGATGACATATAATGTCTCTGACACTGCCTGTAGTCCCATTTAGCAACTTGATAGCAGCCGTCTTTTTAAAGAAGCATATCCATTTAAGAAAAATCAAGAGTGTGATGTAACTGATGTGTTTTATGTCGTATAATAAAACTTGAAAGTATCTTGAGTTTGTGTTAGCCAGGGACCTTATTTAAGCAATTTTACTGAAATCCCATTGAAAAAACCCATTGACTTTGGGACGAGGGAACCGGAACGGCTAAAATGTTAACTCGCTTCCGGGTTTTTGCATACAAATTGACGTCCATTCTATTGGGCCAGTTCTATGAAGTGTTGAAACCCCTGCTCTTTTTCTCAGGAAACCCTGTTGGATTTCTCTGACAGTGGGTGTGGCCTAAAGGTGTGGTCAGCCACACCCTTCCTGATCAGTCTGAACAGTGGCTGTGTTACTCTGATTCCTCTAACTAAAGGTGAGTGTATGTTGTAATGTGTGAATGTGTCTTGTCTTCTTACAAATAATAATACAGAGTTCACACTGTACACCTGTTAAAGCCGTCAGTTTGCCAATGTTTTCTCACTGGACAGGTAGCATTCGGTTGCTGCTAGTAATGGCAGAAATGAAGCTTTACAAAGGTTCAAACAATTGGACCAACAATTATTGTGAAAAGCACTATAAAAGTAAGCTTAAATTAATTGAAAGTGAAACCTGTTCAGTGTTTCATCACTAGGGGGCGATTAAAGTAAAACCGCATCATTTATGTGAATTATATGGTATTGCAGAGAAGTTTCGAAGTGGTAATGATGTAACAGCCCCGTTCACTTAAATCATGTGACCTTGCCACATTGATATGCACTCCAAACCACTGATTCGAAACAAAAGATTCGTAAGATTTCATAGCTTCATGAAGCTGTGTGTTCACATTGCATGGTGGAGTTAACATTGCATGCATTTACAATAGAAAAAATCACCAACAAGTCTGTCAGGTCTGCAATTTACATTTCACATCCAAATGCATAAGACTTGTGCACAAAGATCTGTTGGCTCTCTTTTACTTGCATATTGAGACCCATATAGAGTCAGTGTGTTATAGTTTAGCTGCTCTGAGCCCATTAAAGTTTCCAGACTGTGCACAGGAACTTTTCCTTCAGCCAGATTGGAGTAATGTAGGCCATTAAAGTGAGTCTGCGTGATGGATGAACTAAACTGGAGTGTGAATATGGACCCTCTTACTGCCTGCTGATTTTAATACCCGTTATTTAATAAGGGGCTTTTCAGAGTAGTGAGGTACATTCAGATATTTTCTAAAAGCTTGAATTAGCGTGATGACATCATAAAGGTTTTTTGTTTCAGTATTTCTGTCAGGAGTGTCATCTTGAAGGGTTTTTGGACTAAATCTGACAAACTTTTATCATGACGAACATCAATTTAATTAATCTATAGCGCTTTTACAATGTAGAGTGTGTCAAAGCAGCTTAGTATAGAAGTTCTAGTAAATTGAAGCCATGTCAAATGTCAATCCAGTTTTCAGAGTTAAAGGTTAGTTTAGTTCAGTTCAGTTCAGTGTGGTTTAATTTCCACTGCTGAACGTCCAAACACTGAAGAGCAAATCCATCGATGTGCTGCTCCACAAGTCCCAAACAAGCAAGCCTGTGGTGACAGTAGCGAGTGCACCATTACCTGTGACCTGCGTCTATAATCCTCAACCAATTTATTGTGTGGTATTTTATTATTTAGTTTTACCATTCATTTATTTGTATAATTAATTTGTTTTTTTTAATCTTGATGAACTTTTTTATTATTGCATGAATCTATTTTATTATTTATTTGAATATTAATTCAGTTATTTATTCATTTATTTGGACATTTTGTTGAACTGACAAATTATGTTTAATTTAATATTTATTATTTTGTTTAAATAATCCATATGTGTACATTAATTATTGTAGTTTTGCATTAATATATATGCAAAACTATATCGCATGGGTTTCCTCCGGGTGCTCCGGTTTCCCCCACAGTCCAAAGACATGCGCTATAGGTGAATTGGGTAAGCTAAATTGGCCGTAGTGTATGTGTGTGAATGAGGGTGTATGGGTGTTTCCCAGTGATGGGTTGCAGGTGGAAGGGCCTCCGCTGTGTAAAACATATGCTGGATAAGTTGGCGGTTCATTCTGCTGTGTAGACCCCTAATTAATGAAGGGACTAAGCCGAAAAGAAAATGAATGAATGAATGAATTTTTATATTTGATGTTCTTTCTGTGTATTTGTCTTGTTGCTACGAGTTTCAGACGTTTAAGTGGGATGCTGTAACATTTAGGAGAGACAGGTGTAATGTGTGTGACAGATCAAGGATGAGGCAGGAATCAATTCTCTATTTAAGTTTTTTTTACTCCATGGTTTTACAATATGTACAATAATAAATGGACAAAAGAAATAAACTTTTACAATTATCCTCTTTAAATGAAAACAATGAGTGTAAGCCAAAACAAAAAAATGAACAAAACAATCCTCAAATCTAAAGTCTAAACTTGGCGACAAAAATAAATAATGAAAAAAGAAACAGACGTCTTCAGTGCACACGACACCCGATATAAACTATTAAACTGCAAAACTCAAAATTACACAGGTGGCAAAACCCTCAAACTATTCTAACAAAAATCCATCTAAACTAAAACAAACCTAACAAGAAGGTCATAGGCTCAGTTTAGAATCACACAACAACCATCAAATAATTTTACTTAAAGCTAACGAAGTTTAACAAGTAAACTCGAATTACCACAGTAAAACTGAGATAATAAGTCTTTGTATAAGTCTTTGATAATAAGTAATTGCGTGGAGCACAAAAGGTACGCCGAGGCAGAGCGCACACCACACACTGGTCTGTCAGGGCTTTAAATGCTTGCGGCTTGTCCGGGGATTGGTGGAACCGACACCCCTATAATGATGATGGACAGATGCTGAACCAATAAGAAACCTAAGGGTTGAGTAAGAAGCGGCGAGGGTGAGAAAAATAAACACACAAAGAAAAAACTAACATCAAACATAACAATTGTTATATTTATTATTTTTAGTTATTTTTTCATTGATTTCATGTTGGCTTTTCATATATTTTATTAGTAACACTTTATTTTGATGGTCCCTATTGCACATTTTGTTGACTAAAAGTTGCTACTAATGTCATTTGGGTATTAGTAGACTGTCTGCTTAATATCTGCTGCTACTGCTCCTTCAACAGACATTTAACTGACTATAAGAAACTTTGCAAGTACATGTCAACTTACACTAACCCTAGCCCCAACCTTACAGTCTACTTATAATCTTATGAGAATTAGTTGGCATGTAGATGCAATGTAACTTAAATTCAACAAAATGCATAAAAGGGACCAACAAAATAAAGTCATACTATTTTATCTGTTTATTCACTCGCTAAACCTTGCTTCATTCCTTTTGCTAATTACACATTATGCTTAGTCCTAGATACTCCACCGATGCACTTACATTTTTTTTCTTCACATCACAGAATTATCAGTCATTGGCTGTGAGGATGCAGAGTCACCACAGAGTGTCACCGCCGATGATCGCGAGATCCAGCCAGACCACCACGGTGTCTTCATTACCAACACTGCTGGAGTTATTACTTTACACCCCAATGGAAACATCTGCAGTCTTGATGGAGCTCCAGTCACCAGTCCAACAAAGCTCACTCATGGTAACACACAGCACATTCAGTGTTTTATTTGGAGATAGAAATGCCTCAAGATGTCTCACTTCCAAGTTAATTTCTTTTTTTTCTTTATTCACCTTATGAGTAACTATGTGAGCTATCAAAGTAAACATTGTAAATTTTGATTTCACATGGATTTTAAAGGTGCATTATGTAGCATAGTGGTTAAACTATGTATTGCAGTCCAAATTCAAAATATTGGTGAGGGTTTTTTTTTCATCTGCCCCACTAGCTGTTTTCATCCACCAAAAAAAAAAAAAAAACGGTTAATAGAAATGACAAGATGTGTATACATTTTGAAAATGCGCATAAAAAACATATGTGCATAACTGAGTAGGATAAACTTTTTATTCGATAAGAAAAAAATTGCATAAACTACAATGGAAACACTTTTACTGAACAACTTCCAGTATGTGCATAAAAAAAGTCATGTGACTTTTTTATAAGAGATCATATAATGAGCACATTGTAAAACATCTGAAATGTTCTTTTGGTCATTTTAAAACACCTTAACCGTTTCATAAATGTTATTAGTATTAGTGTTATTATATTATTAATTACCTCCAGAACTGAATTGCATTTTTTCTTTTGATATTTGGTGCCAGTTGGAAGGAAACGCTGCTTTATTCGCATGTCTTTTATGCGATATTCCAGTTTTGCTCATAAATTTAATTCACATCTTTGGTTGGAAACATAGCTAATAACTCAATGCAAATGCAGGTTGTCAGATTGATTCAATTCAATTCATCTTTATTTAAAAAATGCACAGCACCATATGTCGGTGCATTAACCATTAGGCTATTGCGACTCAGTGCTTTTACAATGTGGATTGTGTCAAAGCAGATTAACATAGATGAAGTTCTAGTAAACTGACATTGCTTCAGTCCAGGTTTCACAGTTGAAGTTCAGTTTAGTTCAGTTCAGAGTAATAATGTAAATGTCACTGCTGATAGCCCAAACACTGACAAGCAACTCCAACGATACCATTTGATGGCACAAAAGAGATTGCCTGATAATTAAGCCTTACAATATAAGCTGCTCAGCTAATGTTTTACGTTTGTAATCTTTATATTATTTGCTAACTATAACCACCTCATGTGGATTTCGTGTGGAATATGCATCTTGTTTTGGATTTTCTACTGTCCTCTGAAGTCACATTTCTCTTGGTGCCTCCATACATTGAGGAAGCTTTCAAGACTGAAATAAAATATGCTGTATTTTCCACCAAAGCAACCCAGGGAGCTGAAATAAAAATTTGGCAAACTGGCAGTGGGCAGGTTATAGAGGCCAAAACAAAGGACATTCTGACACAGAACGCACATTTTCAAAGGAGAATAACTAACTTTAACATTGTTTTTCAGATAAACAAGTATCTCCACTTAGCGTGTTTCCTAAATGTCTGCAAACATGGTATTTTTATGTTTTGGAAAAGTCAAAAGTTACATACAGTACAGTATCTTTAAAGTACTGTCTTAGTATAAACCCGTCTGCCCACCAGCATTTCAGAAGTGCTCACTCTTAACATCATGAAGGAAGTTGATTGTTTTGATGTGGCCATGTCTTCTTCGGCCACTCAGCAGGTTCTGTGGATCTAACCTTGCCTGCTTACAGCTTCAGAGTGAAATCCAAACAAACAACGCCAGTGAATGACTTCCTGTGTACTGAAAGCACTCAGGCCTGAACAATAACATTTTTCGCCCACTTCTCTTTTTCTCTGACACCTTGTGCTTTGATTTTTCAGTCGTATATTTAGCAGGGTCTATAAACAAACTCTCTTTTGTCCCTGTTTTTCCTCCTGGGTTGCTGAAGGGCCTGACATGAGATCACTCATGTCTGTGTGACTTCAGACTTCCAGAGAATGTGTAAGTGTTTAATAGTTGATCAGTCACACTCCTCCTCCTCCTCCTCCTCCCCTTTCTCTGTACTCTACAGCATTCTTCCATCTCTACTTTTCTTAAAGAGATAGTTCACCAAAAAAAGAGAAAATTTACTTGCTATTTACACTCTTATTTTGAACACAAACAAGATATTTTGTGGTAAAAAGGAAACTGCTAGTTATTGACATCCATAGTAGGAAGAAAAAAATACTATGAGAGTAATTGGTTATCATTTTCCAACTGCCCTGAGAGTATCTGGGTGTGTTGCAAGTCCAAATAGGTTTGGAACAAGTAGAGGGTGAGTAAATGATGGCTATGTTTCATTTTTAGGTGTACTGTGTCTTTAAGAGTCACTAACTGTGAACTGTGTGTCCTGAAGCCCCAAGGTAATTATTTAGTGCAATCAGAAGATGCAGACAAGCATAAACAGATGCTGAGACTCACACGTTTTGCAATTCCCATCAGAGATAAAGACATTTTCCAAAATTACTTGCCATTTACATATGGTAGTACTTTACAATTAGGTCCACAGTTAACTTTGGTTGATACTGTGTATTAAATTAGGGATAAAATACATCCAGGAGGTTGTTAACACAGAATAAAACCCAACAGGCTTATCAGCTGCTCGATGCAAAACGGAGATTGAAAGGATTTAATCTGTGAAAACAATCATCCTGGATGTACTTTATCCTACTTATTTCACAGCTACTTGCCGCAAAACATACAAATTAGACACAAAACATTGTTCTGTGCTGTGATAGTATAATAATTCTTTAATCAAACATAAAGCAGACAGAAAGGAAAACAGCTGATGGAGTATACACTAACTTGCGCAGTATTCAGTCACAAGATGGTGCCAAACAGTCAAAAACATAAAGCTGACAGAAATAAAACTGGCTAGAGAAAGCACTGCAGTGTGACAGACAAGCAGATACATATGAATGTGGATGTAATTATATGGATTTGAACGTATTCACTGGTGATCAAGGTGATTCAAAGTTCCTGGATGAGCCTGAGTTCTTTAGAGGTTGTTAACTGGGAATAACATACCTTGGAATGTCAAGATTGACCAATCAGAATCAAGTACTGGAGGTGTGTGATAATATTGATTTATAAAAACCAAAACATTTGGTAAAGTATTGAGCAGAACAAAAAAGAAACTGAAACTTGTTTGGAAAAAGTAATGTGTGAGTAAATGATGACAATTTAAATTTTTGGGTGAACCATCCCTTTTTATTGTAGTTAACTAGAACTTAAGTGTACTACTGCTGTCTGTGTGTTGAGTGTTACTACTGTTTTAGTATCAATCAGGAAACTTTTTTAAATTTCATTATTTTTTCATCTAATATATTTATTTTATTATGTTTCAGCTTTGTTTTAATTACCGTTCTGAACATTTTTAACAGTAACAACACTGCATCCGACATGAGAAACATTCCTGATGATTCAGTTTTTAAAATGTATTATTCAGGATGTCCGCGGGGTCTTAAAAAGTATTAAATGTTGATAAATCACTTTAGAGAAATTTGAAGCCCGTCAAATGTATAAAAAAGTCTTAAATGCTATTTTTGCAATGTATTACGTTTTGTATCAGGATGCAAATTTTTTCCTGAATTTAATCTTTGAGTATTGGGACGCTGTGTAGTTTATGAAATCGATAAAATCCTGTTAGATTTTACATCAGATTTGACATTTGTTTACAATAGTAACCAGCGAAACACTGTTATTTATAGCATTTTTATAAAGCAAATGTGTAATATTTTAGTTGAAGATTAGTTTCTAACAATCAGTATACAGTAATTATACTGTAAGTTCAAGAGTTCACACTTAGCTGATGATTGATTATAAAGCTTGTTTGGCATGCTGTCCTGGGAGAGAGCCCTGAGCTCATTAGATCCTCGAGCCCGGGGCTCCCTCCCGCTTGCAAGGCGAGAGGGGAGTTTGAGCTCAGTTAGATTTCGAGAACTCCCCTGCTATAGTAGCTAATAAACAGATAGTGATTGCTCTTAAGAGATAACTACTTACTAGGTGCAGGTCTATGGTGCCGATTTGGATGCGTCAATTAACTTAAGTTGCCTGTTTTTGGATGGTGGGAGGAAACCGGGGAACCCGGTGGAAACCCACGTCGGCTGGCTTGATAGAGACAAGAACCAGTGACGTTCTTGCTGTGAGGCAAAACTGCTAACCACTGGGCCACAGTGCCACCCATCTAGGAAAGGAGGAGTAGGGATGTAAGGGGGGATTCTTCTAAACGAAGATGGCTGTTATATGGAACTTAGGGCATTTATAGTGGCTTAGGAATAGTTTGATTGGTGAACCATAAGTTGGATAATGCGGGATCAGCCGCAAGCAATCATAAGCATGTGATCCTCTTGAAATTAGTTTATAAATAAACTTCACTTAAAATGTCGGCAGTATTACCGGTTGAAACCTAAAGTAGCAATGAGGTCTTAAAATGTATAGAAATAGTCTAAAAAGGTATTGGATTTCAATCTCTGATTCATGTATATACCCTGTTGTTATTTTTTTATTCTAATATTTATATTTTATTATGTTTCAGCTTAGTTTCAATAACCTTACTGATAGCTTCGTTGGCTTTAGTTAACCATAACAACACTGCATCCGACATGAGAAACATTCCTAATGATTCACTCCCAGGCTCGCTGTTATCTGATATCTGTTTGTGTTTTTACCCACCGTCTCTATGGCTGACAAAAACTGCATCTGCCATGTATCTACAGTAGTTTACATAAGAGCACTCAGAGTGAAAGTATATACAGTTAAAGTCAGAATTATTAGCCCCCCTGTCTATTTTCCCCCAAATTATGACTTTTTTCAACACATTTCTAAACATAATAGTTTTAATAACTAATTTTAAAACTGATTTCTTTTATCTTTGCCATGATGACAGCACATAATATTTTACTAGATTTTTTCCAGATACTAGTATTCAGCTTAAAGTGACATTTAAAGGCTTAACTAGGTTAATTAGGTCCAAGTTAGAGTAATTAGGCAAGTCATTGTATAAAGATGGTTTGTTCTGTAGACAAAATATTGCCTAAGGGGGCTTATAATATTGACCTTAAAATGGTTTTTAAAAAATTAAAACCTTCTTTTATTCTAGCCGAAATAAAACAAATAAGACTTTCTTCAGAAGAAACAATTTTATAGGAAATACTGTGAAAAAGTCATCACTCTGTTAAACATCATTTATGACATATTTGAAAAAAATATTCACTTAAAAAAAATATTCACAGGAGGGCTAATAATTTTGACTTTAACTGTAATTGCACCTACACACCGTGCATGTGCAGCAGAATGAGTGCATATGTAGATGTCTGTGTCTGTGTGTTCAAATGTGTGTAGTTGAGGTCTGGAAGTAATCAGGTTGCAGGCAGAGCTCCAGCGCCCCCGACCCATGATGCAACTGCAGTGGTGCGGGTGATGGGGAACAGACAGACAGAGGGGGAGGGGAGCGTCTCCAAGACACTTCGACACTCAAGGAACTTTACTGTGGAAAATATGCCACTGCACTCTCCAGGTCACGGATTTAATGTAAGGTCAAGCAGGACTATTTGCAACTAGTGAAACACACACACACACACAACAACTTGTTTTGAACTGGAAAGAGAACTTCCTCTTTACTGTGTTGAAAGTGTGAGGAAAACTCAGCTTTTCTTTCATTGCTGTGTAGGATTTGCTTTTTGTGAAGAAGCTGAACATTATAGCAGTACTGTAATTACAACAGATATCTTTTAAAGGGACAGTTCACCCAAAAATGAAAGTTCCAGCATCATTTATTCTTCCTTTACTTGTTCCAGATTTATTTAAGTTTCTTTCTACTTGGGGTGTAACAGATCACAAATCTCACTGTTCAGATCACATTGTGGTTTTTTAGTCATGGATCGAACCATTTTTCGGATCAGCCAAAAAGAGGAGGAGACAAATGTAGTTTGCTTTCGATTTATTACAAAAACAGTGCTGCAAGAAACATTTGGGGTTAACAAACAGAACTTAGAACCTGTAATTCTATTAAAAATAAAATGAAGAAATAATCAGCTGAATAACAATAAATAGTAAACTATTCAGTACTGTGAATTCACTGTTACTACTGTTGCTAATAACGCTAAATGTATAAATTTAACATTATAATTTGTACAACCCAAATTTATTTTTAGGCTCATTTTCAATAAATGATTCAGTTATTCATTCATAAATCTTCAAGTTTCATTTCATTTTTGAAGAATTATTCAGTGGCATATTTTTGATGGCTGCTTGTCGCCACCTATTGATTAAATAAATTAACTGCTGATACAACTTTCAGTTTTGAGCGTCGTTAAATGCATATGATGGTGATTGTAATCTTTACCATAAACATCAGTGTTTTTTCTAAACTATAATCTGATATGCCAGTACTTCTGTGTTATTTGACTGTTTGTGACTTCATAAGACTGAATCTCTTTCTTGATTTTTGCGCTTTCAGGTTTGGATGCAGCGATTCGAAGGATTAGTAAACATATGCAAATCACCAATATTTATCATTTTTGTTGCGTGGGTGCTGAGATCCTGATCTTTAAATGATTAATCGTGCAGCTTACACTGTTATTTTTGTGAAGCTGCTATACAAATAAAGGTGAATTGAATTGAATTGAACACTGAATGCATTACTGCTGGCTAAACAAGTAGTGACAGAAAACACCTTTAGTAACCTAAGAAACCCACCACATCCTGAATAACCTTCCACAATTTCTTCTGTCATCATTCAATTTGATAGGAAATCCTAAATGCTTTCATGCATGTGATTTAAATGACGCTAGAGGCATTCTCTCTGCAGTCGTTGCAAATTTGGGATTAATCTACAAGTAAAAAAAAATATTAATACGCAGTTATGTGTGTTCCGAACCGTGGGGTTGTGATCAGTACGAATCACGGATTAACTGTGATCCGCGGTTACACCACTACTTTCTACAGTTAAACACAAAAGTAGACATGTTGAAAAATGCTGTTTGCTGACACCCATTGACTTCCATAGTAATTTTTCCATACTGTTCTACTATGGAAGGCAATGTGTGCCAGTAATCAGTATTTTTCAACATGTCTTCTTTTTTGTTCTATTGAAGAAAGTAAGTCATAAAGGTTTAAAACCACAAGGGAGAATAAATGATGAGGTAATTTAAAATTTTGGGTGAAGTATCCTTTTAATGTATGCTTATTAAAGCTGTTAGTAAACAAAAAGGCTGCATCTGAAATCGTCTACTACTCAGTAGGTACTGCATTTGAATTTAAATTTACTACTCGACTGTTAGAAAAGTACGGTCTATACAGTAATGTGATTAGTATGAAAGGAACTCGGACGTACTACATCTGCCATTTTATCATGATCATGTGACCTACCCGTGTCAGTAGTCCCTTCACTCCCATTCATGAATTCTCTCGCGGGACATTATGGGATAGCATGGTGTGCATCGGATGTGAACTTTAGAATCTCACAGTAAGTCATCCAGGTAATTCTCGCATACTATATTTCGAACCATATGAACCCCATAATCTGGGGTAGCCACAGTGGAATGAATCGCCAACTTATCCAGCATATGTTTTACGCAGCGAATGCCCTTTCAGCTGCAATCCATCACTGGGTAACGCCCATACACTCTCATTCACACACATCCAGCTTACTCATTTTACATATCCAGCATGTTTTTGGACTGGGGGAAATCAGAAATCCCGGAAGAAACCCACAGGAACACAAGGAGACCATGAAAACTCCACACAGAAATGACAACTGACCCAGCCAAGGCTTGAACCAGCGACCTTCTTACTGTAAGGTGACCGCGCTACCCCCTGCGCCACCGCGCCGCCCCATGCTATTTTTAGCGTACTATATAGTATGGAAGTATGCAATTTCGGACGCAGTCAATGACTTTTATTTAAGAAAAATCTCTACAACCTCTAGCAAACTAATTGAAATGGTTAACAAATTTAATTACAATTCATTAAGTAGTGTATTGATTAAAACTGACAAATAATATAAATCAATTAGTTTAATTATTGATTATTACTTCATTAATAAGTAAATAGATTATAATGAATAAATATATAATATATTTATAGATATACATAAAATATGTGAAGAAACTTTATATGCCTAAAATCATAAGAAATAATGAAAAAGATAATCATATAAAAGTATTACATAATCAAATAAAATTAATAGATATATATGAAAAGACATAATGACAAGAAATTGCACCACTGATATTACATTTGAAAGAAAAAATAATAAATTAAATTAAGTTATATATTTAAAATTTTATATATATATATATATATATATATATATATATATATATATATATATATATATATATATATATATATATATATATATAAATATATGTATGTATGTCTACTAAATTCATATTTATATTCATTCGTTGATTCATTTTTCAATGCCAAATGACCCAGCTGTGACTCAAACCAGCAACCTTCTTGCTGTGAGGCGACAGTGCTAACCACTGAGCCACCATGTCACCTTCACATATATATATATATATATATATATATATATATATATATATATATATATATATATATATATATATATATATATATATATATATATATATATATATATATATATAAAACGTATAATTAGAAAGAAATGGCAGTTAACGTAATGAATTAATCACTGAAATAAGATGATGAAAAAACCTTGTTAACATACTTCTAATAACAGTTTAAATTATGTATGTGTGTGTCTTTAGCCATCTGTAGTGCCATAATTACAGGGCTCGTTCAGATGGAAAAAAAGATGGTTTAAAAATCAAGTGATTTTTGTTTTTGTTGGCTTGCAAATACGTAGCCTATAGCTCGCAGTGAAGGGGTTGGTATGGTAATTGTTACCAGACCTTCGAGATATGACACACATTACAGTAAGGAAACAGCAAATTGAGTTAAAACAGAGGATGTGTTTTCAGATCAGCCTTATCAGACCTTCAGGATGTAGGTCGAGCAATTTCTGTGAGTCAGAAAAAGTTCAATCCAAGTGAAGTATCCCATGACATGCCTTGATTTGTATCGGTTGTGAGTCACTGGCTGATCAGCCAAAAGTCAGAGTTGCATTAAAGCAACACTATGTGGATTTTATAATGTGTTCTCTTTTCTGTAATATACAGTAGATTATATTCTCAGTGATTTTTTTTGTTTTGTTTTTTGAGGTATCTTTAAAACTTTATATTGTATTTTATATAACCCCTGCCATTTTTACTTCTTTTTTTGTTTTTGCATTCTGTTCTTGTTGTTTCAACGATTTATACCTTTGTTGTATATGTTTGTACCTTTGTTGATAATTCTAATTTAAAATATAAATTCTCGATCCAAGATGCGCGTTCCCGCTGAAAGGAGGCGTGTCCGCGTGCACGGTCACGGTCCTGCCGCACTGAGCATCGGGTCTGTCTTCTTTGTCATGCTAAACGCCGGACAGAGAGAAAGAGAGAGAGAGAGCATCATTCTCCTCCTGAGACTTCTTCTTCAATGGGACTTTAAATAAAGGTTAGTTTTATTCCTTCGGCCGCCATGAAAAGTCAATTCGAGTTTAGCGTTTAACTGTTCGGACAGTTTCATTCAGAGTTTAATTGTTGGGAAGTTAGTATGCTGTCTAATATGTAAGACTGGTAGATTCAGAGATATTCTTGACCGTTTTGTGTTGGTTTTGCTGTGTATTAATGTAGTTTGTGGAACTTTAGACTGTCAAACACGACGTGACGCTGGACAGTGCTGTTCAAACAGACGCGCGCGTGCGGTTGTTTGTTCTGCGGGCACGCGAGCAGATTGTTGATATTTAACCCGCTTAATCCCGGTTTATTAAAGCGATTAGCAGTCACTGAGGTAACAGACCCACTGTTATCATACTACTACTACTTTAACTTTTCAGCTTCAGTTGTGTTATTTTCTTTATTTGAAATTAAATAATGGCTGAAACTTATTTCATAATGTTTTATCCTTTATATAGGTTTGCATGCTTAGTTTTAAAGGATTGTTTGTTGTTGTTTAACATTTACATTTTAATAATTTTTAAATTATATCTTTATATTACAGTGTATTACAGATATAATTCATGGTTAACTAATTTTTTCTTGTATTTTGAAATAGGCTACCTGTTTTTTTTAATTAATATTAACTTAAAGTTATAGTTCACCCAAAATGAAAACATACTCACTATTTAATCGCCCTCAAGTGGTTCCAAACCTTTATGAGTTTCTGTGTTCTCTTTAACACCAAAGACGTTTTTTTAAAGGAAACTGAAAACCTGTAAACCATCAACTTCCATAGAGAAAACAAATACTATGGAGTTTAATGGTTACAGGCTTTCAGCATTCTTCTAAATATCTTATTTTGGTTTTACAAAAGAAAGAAACTCGTAAAGGGTTGGAACCACTTGAGGGCGAGTAAATCATTACAGGACTTTCAGTTTAAAGTGAACTGTCCCTTTAATACTTTTATCAATGCATTAGACATGTACAATATGTTTGGTAAGTATAGTTTTTGTCAAAATACCATAGTTAATATGGTAAAATCTGATAATATAGAGTGGCCACTAAAAAACAAGATCCTATAATACTTTATTATGGTTTTATTGAAACGTGATCAGTTATAGAGTTTGAAAAACCCATACAGACCAATATTATGAAACATTTGGGAGAATGGTTCCCCTCAGTGTTTATAGTTGTAGATATTGTACTATATCACAGGATTTGATGGAAATAGTGGTAACCATAATAATATTTAGGGTCAGTTGAAGGAGGAGTTGTTTGGCTCTAGTATTGGACTTGGAAAGTTTACAGACTTATAGAGATGGAAAACATGCCAATGCTCAAACTCAGAAAAAAGTAATCCTAGTGCATGGCACTTTTTGTTCAGTTTAAACAGGCTTTATCGCTTTGGCAGGGTCTTCGTGCTGTAAGGATGACAAGTGCTGCAAATCATTAAACAGAGAATGAATGTGGTTTGTACAGGCCCCGGCTCTGGAAATCCCAGAGTTTAGCAAAAACTCACTAGCAAACTTTTTCCCAGGACCGTAAACTAAAGCAAGCTGTTAAACATAAGTGAGCAGTGATTACACACACATGATACCATTATGGAGACATATAGTATGTAATTGTACACTCCCCCAGTCCAAGACTGTGCTGATCAGATGATGTGCGTCTGGCCGGGAGGAAAGCGAGGCTTTCCGTATGTTGGAGATTTTTTGTTGGTGTCAGGCGGTGATGGAGTGAGTGTGAGAGAGAGATCACAACTGGCACGTTCCAGAGAGTCTGTTATCATGTATCATAACATTTCTGACGTACATAATCACCTTGTTTCTGCATTGATTCACAAATTCACACAATTGTTAACAAATGTAATGGCGAAAATTCCCAGTGCTCTGCCTCGGTCTATTTAAAGCACTGTAAAAAATTTTTTAGGTGAATCAAATTAACTTTTCTAGTCATCTCAATATGTTACATAAGTCAAACTTACGATAAGCATGAAGTTAACCTTGTATAACTGAAAAGAATTGAGGTAAAAACTGATTAAAATGAGTTATATAAAGTATATAAGTATACTATATAAGTATATAAAGTAATATAAAAACATTTGTTGTCATGACTTTGACTTACAGTGAGGGATAGTTCACCTAAAAACGAAAATTATGTCATCATTTACTTCACTGTAAAAAAATGCTGGGTTCAACACAATCCCTTCATGTTTTCCCAACACAAATCCTTTGAGTTAACTTAATTGTTTTTAGAAATTTAAGTTTATTGAACATAAAACAGTTAAGTTATCCCCCCCTAAAAAACAAGAATTGTGTTAATTTAGCTCGTTATAAATATGTAGTTAAAACAAGCAGTGATGATTGAAAAAGAAGTGTTGTTTCAAACCTTTTTGAGTTCCTTTCTTCTGTTAAACACCAAATAAGTCATTTTGAAGAATGATGGAAACAGGTAACCATTGATATCCATAAAAAACTAATTGTCGCAGTTGGTGGGGTGGGGTGGGGTGGCCAAAGGAGCAAGGACTCAAGTACATGGGTTTTTATTAATAATAAAATAAAATAAACAGCAAAACAAACTTGACTGGGCAGGGCTGGCAAGGATTAGAGCTGGACAAACAGGACACCACTCGACAGGATACAACATATGACGAACTGGCACTGAACAGCAGATAAGAGGAGACTATAAAGAGAAAGAATTAACAAACAAACAAACAAACAAACAAACAAACAAACAGGTGAACATAATAAACTAATAATGGGTTAGCAAGGAGGGTGGGACTAGACAATAGACAGGAGAGCACACGACACAAAGACACAACACAAACCATGTGCTCAGGTAAAACGGGACTAGAACACGCAGCTAATGAGAGAACCCATTAACTGCGTGTTCACATGAAATACAACACTAAAGCATGCAATGTATTTAAACACCATCACATACTAAACACAAACCAATAGAAGCCTGAACGTAAGACATGAGTACACGATAAATGAAAACACTTACCGTGCACTCACACCTGCAATGTGCATGTTCCATCCCATCGGCAACCGAAACTAAAACCAACTAGACTGAGATGACGAGAATGAAACAGCACGTTGCAGACAGAACAAACACAAACACCTGGACGAGAGCGCCCATCCCGAGCACGCCTGGACCTAGACGCGGGCACATGCATGACCCGAGCGCCAGGGGCAGACTCAGACCGCATTTTCACCTTGGAAAATGTTACTGTTATTCAGGCCGCATCTGATAAGCGTTGGGGGTGGAGGGTGCACGGCAGGTCAGAGTCACGGTAACAGGCCAGATTGACCGTCAGGCCACCGGGAAATTTCCCGGTGCTCCCTTTGGCCAGTCCGCCCTGCCAAGTGCAGCCGAGACGGTGCTTGTACAAAGATGAATACAATGGCAGAAAATGAGTGCTTGACCCGAGAATACTCAAGCCGAGCACAACATACTAGATAAAACAGCGAATGTGAGAGTGTATGGGTGTTTCCCAGTACTGGGTTGTGGCTGGAAGGGCATTTGCTGCGTAAAACGTGCTGGAGTAGTTGGCAGTTCATTCTGCTGCCCCTTAGCCCCTGATAAATAAGGGGCTGAGGCGAAAAGGAAATGAATGAATGAGTGCTTGGTTGCTTGTTTTAAATGACAATACCACTAGAGGGGGCTGTTTACATTTTTGCAAAGCTAAAATAAGTGACGTTTTGTTGTACTTTTCTGACACAAGTCCTTCTTATAGACTTTGTCATACAGATCACCCTGAACCAGTGAATCACTGACCTAAACTCTTCCCTAAACCTAACCAGTAGTGTTTGCTATAAAGCAAACATAAGAGAAAGAGCACTGTGACCACAGAGTTTTACCTTGATTTTACATTGGTTTTATCTGTGTTGTGGAGTGTTCTTCACTGGACTTGAACCTGAGCATACTGCATCACAAGTACAACACTATACAAAGTGAGCTATAAACAAACGGATCATGGCAGAAAATTCAGATATAGATAGGATGGAGATGGATAGGTGAGCATCATAGACAGTGTTACGTTGTACAAAGACGAATACAATGACAGAAAATAAGTGCTCAACCCAAAAATACTCGAGCCGAGCACAACATACTAGATAAGACAGGACTAGTGTCTGGACTCTGCCACCAAAACAAGAATTAACAAGGCCGAAGTGGCAGAATCCTGACACAAATACAATGGAAGACAGTGGTTAACGATTTCCAACATTGTTTGAAACATTTTCTCGTGTTTACACGAAAATATTTATGCTACTTGGTCAAGCTATTTATGTAAAATGAGCTGAATCAACACAATTCTTGAGGTTTTTTTGGAAAATGCAATTGTTTTATGTTTAATCCACTTAAATTTGTAAAAACAATCAAGTTAACTTAATTAATTTGAGTTGGGAAAACATGAAGGAACTGTGTGGAACCTAGCATTGTTTACAGTGTAGCAGAACAAAAAAATCCCATCTGTTTGGAACAAGCCATAGTTGATTAAACGATGACAGAATTAATATAATTACATTTTTGGCTGAACTATCCCTTTAAGACTGTTGTCTCAGCCTTTGTTGGTTTAGAGGAAAGCCAGAGCTTTCTCAGGTGGCTGGCGACGGTGAACTCACGGTGAAGGATTGTGTCGCTGACAGCGTAAATGGATCCCCCTCTTCCTGCACAGACTCCTCATGGGCCGCCGCCGCAGACTGCAGGAGTGGGCTGAGCAGGAGAATTTGATGAGAGTTTGAGTGTGCTTCAGGAAAAGCCTGTGTGCTTACAGCATGCCTTTCGCAAATGGATTATTACACATGTGGTGTATTGGAGAGGGAGAGTGCATTTGTTTGAGGGAATTTTGTTATGGAGAGGGCCTCAGTTATTTTCCAAAGCACTCCCCAAATCTGCTGATGTTTTGAGTTTCACATACCGTAGACTTCTTTTATTTTAGCTACTTGATCTGTATAATCACTACACACTCTTAAAAATGAAGTGTTTTACTCCACAGTTCCAAAAGTGTGTGTTTTTTATTTGAGAAATTTCACAATCCTTAGCAGAAGAAGAGCTAATTTGAAAATATTTAGTGCTTACATTAGTAATGTTTCTATTAGTGTGAAGAACATTTATAAAAACTAAAGAAACTGTCCACTTTTCCAAACTTTTGTTGAATTGAAAGGTTCCATGGTAGTTAAAAGTTCCTAATACAATCTTTAAAAGGAAAAGTTTTTACATTGCTCATTGTCATCCATCAGGATGGACTGACAAGATTACTCCCAAAGCAGGCTCATTGGAAATATGTACCCATAAAGCAGGCTCATTGGAAATATGTACCCCGGTTTATATGTTAGTAAAATGTTAAGAATGTTTTGTTGGGCGGCACGGTGGCTCAGCGGTTAGCACTGTCATCATACAGCAAGAAGGGCGCTGGTTCAGGTCCCTTATGGACCAGTTGGCATTTCTGTGTAGTGTTGGCATGTTCTCCGTGTTCACGTGGGTTTCCTTTGGGTGCTCCGGTTTCCCTCACAGTCCAAAGACATGCGCTATAGGGGATACTAAAATTTGCTGTAGTGTATGAGTGTGAATGTGAGAGTGTATGGGTGTTTTCCAGTACTAGGTTGCTGCTGGATAGGCATCCTTTGCCTAAACATATGCCAGAGTAGTTGGCGGTTCATTCTGCTGTGGCGACCCCTGATAAATAAGTGATGAATGAATGAATGTTTTGTTGTGTGTTTTAGATGACAAGTCCACTAGAGGGCGCTGTGTACATTGTTGCAAAGCTGAAATATGTTTCGTTTTGTTGTACGTTTATGATTCACGTCCTCCTTATAGACTTTGTCATACAGATCACCCTGAACCAGTGAATCACTGACCTAAACGCTTCCCTGAACCCAACCAATAGTGTTTTCTAAAGCAAACATAAGAGAAAGAGCACTGTGACCACAGAGTTTTACTTTGACTTTAAATGGTTTTTTCTCTATTGTGGAGCATGCTTAACTGGACTTGAACCTGAGCAGAGCTCTGCTTCACAAATACAACACTGTACGAACTATAAACAAACTGACCATGGCAGAAAAGTTGAATATAGATAGGATGGAGATAGAAAGGTGAGGCAAAGGTATTCCATACACAGTGTTAAGTTGTTTTCTGGTATTTATTTGGCATTAAATAATCATTTATTTATCAATAATATGTTCTTGCATAGTAAATATCATTAGTGTGAAAATAAAAAGTTGGCATGATACTGCCCTATAGCATTTATTTTATCTACAAACTGCAGTGAAACTTATATTAAAGTAAGTCTTTTGCAGTTTCACACAAATGTAAGCTGAAGCACATACTGTATTTCCAATGAGCCTGTGTTGATTACTCTGTGGGTTTATTTGAGGGTCCATGAACATGCTACAGAATAGCATGTATTAGTATACACATGATATTTTTATTATACACATACTGCTATAGTAGCTGCTTGTTAAGTGTGACGTCATGCGAAGCGGCTTCCGGTTCCAAATGCTATATCAAACTGTATGGGAAGATTCAACAAATGGTAATAATAAACGTTTACTAAGCGATGTAATACTTACAATAATCAAAATCGCTAAATATATATCCATGCCTAATATCAGATAGCCAGAAAGTAATACATTTTTTATAAGTTGTTAAAATTTTGGTATTTGTGATGCACCAAGCTCAGAGACTGTTGTGTACACTATGGTTTGATATAAAAATCTCTTTAAAGTGTGATATGACTAAAAAGTGGTCATAAGCGAATATTTTCTCAACTTCTCAAATTCTCAAAATGAGGAGCAGCTTTTACCCGGAAACAGTATTCCATACGTCACTGATACGTCATGACTTAAAAAGCGGATAGTGTACATGCACAGCCCAGTTTTTGTAAGTGCATGTATAATGTTCATAAAGTATAATGTTTATTATCGCACTACTTAGTCTGTCCACATGGCGTGAACCATGCCATAATCCCATATTAAACACGTGCAAACATATTGAGTGCGTTTACATGGACACCAATAATTCGATTTTAATATGATTAAGACAATACTCTGATTAAGAGTCTACCATGAAAACAGCTATTTTTGATTAATTTAATCTGATTAGGGTCATAATCGAACTAAACAGAAATGGAATTAAGACATGTGGAGTATTCTGATTTTAGTCGCATTATTGAAGTGCAGTACAGACATGTAAACACATTAATCAAACTATTACCGACTTTTGCGTTTTGCGACAGGATAGTCCATACACACACGGCTGTTTGACACTATTCTCTGCACCTACCGAGTCAGTAAAGGACCACAGACATATACCACTCCAAATGCCGAGGTTTTTTCTCCCATTCAGCGTGCATTATCAAATTCCATTAAAATAACCCTCTTTCAGCAGTTCACACTCTTATCCAATATATCGTTTGTCAAAGGGGACATGCATTAAATGTTCCTGAATTAAAGTGAAAGTGCCGAAGTGCAGTTAAAGTCGACAAATTAAAAATAAAATGACCAAAATTACATGAAACTACAAAGGAAACGTGAATAGCATGGTGACGCAATGACGTTAATCAAATTATGTGCTATAACATGTAAAACGGGATCATGAAAGGAACATTCAAAAAGCAACTCATGTTGTAACCAAGGATTGTGACACTGACAACAGAGGTGCGGATCCACATGCAGGTTTAATAGCGAGGTCAGGTAAGCAGTGGTCAATGCAGGGACAAACAGCAGGGACAAACAGATGCAATCCATAAACATAGTCAAAGTAACAGGCAAGAGGTCAGATGGCTGGCAGCAGGCAGGGATAAACTGATAACAAGGCGAAGGTAAAAACACGGAAATCAAGACAAAGTAAACGTGTTGTAATGTCACTAAATGTAAACAAGACTCGGCGACTGGAGTGAGTGTATGTGCTGCTTAAATATTGTGTGTAATCAGTCCTTGACAATCCTCCGGTGGTGCGTGTGTAATCAGTCAGAATGAGGAATATCTGTGTGTGAGTGGAGTGCATGTATGAAGTTGTAGTCCAACAATGGCGGATTTGGAGTCCTTAAGTGATTTGTGTATGTTTACCAGCGATCTGAGGAGTAAAGATCGCTGGTGATCGTGACACATGTAAACGCCTTAATCATATTATTGTCTTATTGAGATTAAGTCAAATAATTAAATTACTGATGTAAACATAGTCCATTACATTTACATGGACACAAATAATCTGATTTTAATACTATTAAGACAATACTCTGATTAAGAGTCTACCATGTAAACAGCAGTTTTTGATTAACCCAATCGCCATAATCATATTATTGTCTTATTGAGATTAAAGCAAAAAATTTGATTACTGATGTCCTTGTAAACGTAGTCATTTTCACTTATAATATTTGAAGAGAAAAAAGAGCAGTCAACTCATGTGTTGAGTGTCTGTGTTTGCACACATTCAAATATTTTTGAGAGCTCATTGCACAAGCATTTTATGATTAAGAACGCTTTTGTTTTTTTAAAGTGTGATTACTAATGTGCAGCTCACTCCCAGAGTCAGACACAGCTGCTTTTCATGTAAAACATTTCCCATCATGCATTAGGATACCATTTATTTGATTGGCCAGGTTGGTTAAATTGCTTTCTCATCCCAACCAAACTGCTCCCGAGGCAGTGTTGCCAGATTGGGCGGTTTAGAATTGTATTGTGTGGGTAAAATATGACATTAGCAGGTTGACAAAATTTGGCCGGTTTTGAAATGTAAATTTTATATGCAACTTACTTAACAAAACATAACTGTGTGCTCCTACTCCATTCAGTTAGTAGTGACCAGTGCATAGTGCAAACCATGTGGGCCCACCTGCAAGAGGAGGTGAAGGAAAGTTGTATTAAAATCTGATTCACAGGACAAATCTGACTCCCTCTCGCGTGCACGCGCATCACACAGCTCCTGCAGTTAAACTCACAGTGGTTTATCTTGACACTTTCGATCATTTTTTCAGCAGTTGACAGCAAGAACAAACATAGAAGCGTTGTCTAATTGACAAGCAGCACCTAATTATGTTCAAAAGAATTTAAAACGCCAAATGAGACAAATTTATTACTCTAATACAGTGTTTCTCAACCACATTCCTGAAGGACCACCAGCACTACATGTTTTGGATGTCTCCTTTGTCTGTCACACCCATTACAGGTATTTGAGTTTCTCCTAATTAGGTGATGATCTGAATTAGGTGTGCTTTGTTAAGGAGACATGGAAAATGTGCAAAGCTGGTGGACCGTGGTTGAGAAAGACTGTTCTAATAGGTAGTGTAAGCTACACAACATTAAGTGCAGTGTGTGGGTGAGAGGAGGCAGTGTTTGATATGATCAGGTTATGCTGCTGGTGTTGTTTGCTGTGTGGTTGAAAATTATGACAGTTAAAGTAACTAGGTTTATTTCGATTTCGAACATTAAATAAAATATTAATCTAATGTTTTGGGTGTTTTTTTTTGCACGTTTTGGCGGGTTTTGGATAGCTTTTGGGCTGGAAAAAGTCGGCTGTATCAGGCTGTATCTGGCTGTCGCCAGGATCAAAATCTTAATTGTTTTTGTGTGAATCTGAGCACGATTGCAGTGTAAAAATACACTTAAACCTAGAAATTGCAACAAGTTCTCAAAAGATCCAGCATAGCATCTAACCCGTCAGGTCAAAGTACTGTTATTTGACAAATACACCTAAAATGCCTTTTAAAACTTTTTGTACATTATTTATATGAATAAGTTTTCCATTTGAGGACATTTCCAGAAGGAGGTTTTGTCAGATTAAGCTGACTTCTGGAGATAAAATCAGCAGTAAAAAGTGAGGAGAGGGGGGAAGAGAGAGGATGTGCCCCAGACTTAAGGGGAAAATCAGTCTTGTGGATTTAAATCTGCTGAAAGTAGACTCTGCAGACTTTGGTTGAGAAGAAACTTCAAGCAGCACTTGAAATCCGAGCTCCTTCTGGATCTGTTTTTTGACTTAATCAAGAGGCTGTCTTTCTGTTTCTGTTTTGTTGAGATGAATTAATCTTAAGAACCGAAGAGGGAAAATAGTTTGGTCTTTAAAATGCCTCTTATGTAACTTCATTTAGTCAAAACTTGAATACTACTAGAGAATGTGTATCATACTTGTGGGCTTGTACGTCTGAGGTAATGATTTATTGCTGCTTCATTTCCTCACCAGTGCCTTGGACTCACTTGTTTTAAAGTTAAAATGACTATGTATGTGATGTGGTTCTCCTCAGGGTGCACTGTTTGTCTGGGTAAAGCTTTTTTCCACTTCAACCACCCAGAAGAGTTGAATCGCATGAGGAACATGCTGCCAGAAAAGACTGCAGGTCCTGCGCTGTCCCTCAATACGGGTGAGCGACATCTTTCTCCACCTTTCAGCTCTTGGCTTTGAATCTTTTCATAAACAGAGTCATTTTGCTCACAGCCTAATTGGCCTCCTTCATTATCATGCCGCAGACTGTTTTATACACAGGAAGAGTGCAATTCTCTGCCATCTGTTCTGCTCTTCTGCGCTATTTTGTGTTTGTTTGCTTGCTTGTTAAACACGTAAATATGCTCATCAATCTCAATCAGTGTTGTTTTCCTCTCTCTCCAGTCACTCTTAAACATTACCTTTCATTTTCCATAAATAGAGTACAAATCGGGACCATGAGCTCTTAGAAGTAAGGGATTTTTTAAACAAAAGTTGGTGAAAGGAGGTGCTGGACTTTAACCTTAACAGTTTAAACAGTTCCAACTTCAAAGGTCAAACTGAATATCACATGAGATCATTTTATTTCTGTTTATTTTTTATTGGGTGTCTAAGTACAGTTAAAGGGCACCTTTTTTAGCCCTTTTTTAAGATTTAATATAAGTCTTTTGTGCCTCCAGAATGTGTCTGTAAAGTTTTAGCTCAAAACACCCTTCAGATTACTTATTAAACCTTTTTTAATTTGGGAAATTTGAGCTGTTAGGACATGGTAGCTGTTTATGTTGCCTGTGCCTTTAATGCAAATGAGCTGGTTCTCCCCGCCCACCGTTCCCACGTGAGTGTCAGAGCCACATGGGTGTAGCTTTTACGTAGATAAACAGCACAGTGACAGACAATAATGAAGCAGATTTCCCTTACTACAGTAAGAACTTTCCCAAGTGTTATTTGATATATTTGTTGTGGAGTTAATTCAAGCCTTTCTGCAACAATGAGTCACACACATTGTCGTTATAAAGTTGCATGCACAGACACACACACACACTAGTTTTGCACAGTTTTTGCATGACAAATGTGAATGGATATGGATATCTGTTATATTAATGTACAAAAAACTTTATTTAAGTCCACAAAATGAAATTGAAGCATTTTCTTTTTTAATTCTAATGACACTATGCGGCTGTGGTGGTGAATTACGTAGCAATTTTACTGTATTTATTACAAAAAGGCACTGTTTTAAAAATGTTTTAAACTTGTAAAACTCATTCTGAGGTGCAGATGATTACAGAGAGCCGAACAGATCTTGTAATCCCAGGTGCTTTTCGCATGTCCTGTCTTTTTGATATGATTATACGCGTTACTACGGTGACATGTTAATACACGGCTGTCAATCAATTTGGTGGACGGGGAAACCGCACGCCTATGTCATGTTGCGATGGGCCTCAAAATGGGAAGGATTTGGATCCTATTTTTAACGTCAGGAAATTAAAAAAAGACTTATTGGAGATGGAAATGGAGAATAAAGAAAATAATTAGCGTAGCTGCTGTTCATAGTGTATATAAACAAGGTGCAGAAACCTGTGTGGAAGCCTGCTAAGTGGTGCACTGAGTGTATGCTTTACTAAACAGATAGGTCTTTAATCTAGTTTTGAATCGGGAGAGTGTGTCTGAGCCTCGGACGTTATCAGGAAGGCTATTCCAGAGTTTAGGAGCTATAAATGAGAAGGCTCGACCTCCTTTACTCGACTTTGCTATTCTAGGTACTACCAGCAGCCCTGAGTTTTGAGATCTTAAAGAGCGAGTTGGAATCCTCAGAAGTGGTTATAAATATACAAATATTGCACACACAACAATAGGCCTATATGAACAAAAGCATTTTGACAACACAAAAAGTCTAACAACCATAGGCTATAATTTAAATAGTCATTTATTAATTACTTTAATTTAATATTAACCTCAGCTAAAGAGACTGGTGGTAGGTACAATGTTTTCAGCACAAGTCTATTCTTGGTTTAAATTTAGAGAATGCCACTCAGAGATCATCTTTAATGTTCAGGTGTGGCCTGTTTAATGTAATTGATTGCTATAAAGGTGTCAGAAAATTTAACCTGGTGCTATAAAATCAATCTGCTGCAGCTGATGCTATTGCTGTGTTGTTAATCTAACGTAACACACCGATCCTATAAAAATAAATTAAAAGGCTGATGGCTTTTTATTTGCATGTTGTTGCTTTTGTATGGAACTATTAACTACTATTTTTATCTTGTGTGAGATATGGATAAAATATGGTAATTCTAATAGTTTAATATAATTTATTTGACTTCACCTAGCTATCCCCTGTCATTGTCCCACAACCCCCCAGGGGGTCGCAACCCCCACTTAGGGAACCAATGGTCTATATTTATTGAGATCTACAGTTGAAGTCAGAATTATTAAACCCCCTTTGATTTTTTTTTGTCTTTTTTTTAAATATTTCCCAAATGATGTTTAACAGAGCAATGAAATTTTCACAGTATGTCTGATAATATTTTTTCTTCTGGAGAAAGTCTTATTTGTTTTATTTCGGCTAGAATAAAAACGTTTTTTAATTTTTTATGAACCATTTTAAGGTCAATATTATTAGCCCCTTTAAGCTATTTTTTTTTCCGACTGTCTACAGAACAAACCATTATTATACAATAACTTGGCTGATTAACCTAGCCTGCCTAGTTGACCTAATTAACCTAGTTAAGCCTTTAAATGTCACTTTAAGCTGTATAGAAGTGTCGTGAAAAATATCTAATAAAATATTATTTACTGTCATCATGGCAAAGCTCAAATAAATCAGTTATAAGAAATTAGTTATTAAAACTATTATGTTTAGAAATGTGTTAAAAAAAATCTTCTCTCCGTTAAACAGAAATTGGGGGAAAAATAAACAGAGGCGAATAATTGTGACTTCAACTGTATATAGATTTTAAATAGTATTAAGTCAAGTAATTACTAATAACTAAGTTACTTTTCTGACCAAGAATTTAGGAAAGTAATTTAAATGCAATTTTATAAATGTAATTGCAAAATTGCTTTTGTAAGTAACTTACCCAGCACTGGTTAAAACCCAACCTAACAATAAATACCTAATTTCCTTAATTTAATCAGAGCATGTAAAACTAGCTTTCACGCTAGCTTAATGTTCTTACAGAATGTTTTATCTAACAGATCTCATAACAAAAGCATGAGATTTGTGCCTCTAATGCTTTAAAAAGTCATGAGACCCAAAGTGTAACGTGTTCATGGAAAGTGCCACCTCTGCTTTTGCTTGCCTTCTTTTCCCTTTCTCTTTCTTTCTCCGTGAGCTTTGTGTTGGCTGAGAGACCTTGAGTTAATACAAACATTCATCTTACCACCATGTAGCCGCAGCTGTACAAATGACCATGTTACCCTGTAAATAAATGACAACGTAAAATCCCATCCATATGGCTCCAGGTCAACCACTTAGCTAACATGATTTACAATCTAAAACATAGATAAACATGCTGGAATACAGGTGGTCCAGACGTATGTGTGTGTGTTCGCTGATGAAGACCACCACTGCTCCCACAAATCACACTTTCTGGTTTTGGAGGAGTTCTGACCCGGTTCCTTTCCTCTGCTCCACTGCCAGAAAGTACAAACCCATCCTGGCTTTGGTTCTTCCATTTTTAGAAGACGCTTTTCCCCCTAAGTCTCAAGGAATCCATATTTATGTGGGCTGTGATTTGTATGAGAGTGCTTTTTCAGTTGTGTAGTCAGCTGAGCACATGTGACCCTTGAACTTCAGCAGAACCTAAAAATTAGCCAGAGGCCCACATTTGATTCCTCTGTTTATTTTGTGTTTTGCAAACCTATTTGTGCATGTGTCTAAGATGACCTGTCCAAACAAGAAACAAGAGGATTGCATTGAGGGTTTGTCATGTTAAAAACTCTTGATTGGTTCCAGTTAAATGCAAAAAAGTTGCGGTCTCATTTTAAATTTGCATGCTTCCAGATGTGTCATTGGCTTGGACGTTCCATCATGCATTCTTTCCACCAGAAATCAGATGAATTTATTGGTCATGAAGAGTCAAAACTTTCTTAGTCCTTTGAGATTCCAGGGCTTTAAAGTACAAATGAAATTTAAATTAGATTAAGATTTTGTGGTGAACAATTCATCTGTGCATGTCATTAAGAAAAAAATAGTGTAAAATCTAAAATTGAAATCTGAAAATGTACTTCCTGCTCGTTTCAGTTAAATTCTCAGATTATGTCTGTCTGAGGTATTTGGCGGGGCTAACATACTTAACCACGCCCTCCCCCCTCTACTATTAGTTTTGAAAATAAACAGAAATGGTCAGGAGGAGACACTAGCTATGTTTCCATAGTTCCATAGTTAAAACTGGATTATCGCATAAAAGACGTGCAAATAAAGCAGCGCTTCCATCTAACGAGTCAAATCGAACAAAATCGCCACTTCCTGATTATCTGGTGCCAAATATCAACAGTAAAAACTTGATTTGCTGCGATAAGAGAAGCTGTGTGAATCTTTTCTTCATTTAATAAATGGCTTGCACCTCACAAGGCAATCCTGACATGCAGTAAACGCGCAGGCATTTGAAGGCTTCAGAGGTGGAGCACAGACGCTTTTGATTTTGGAGGTCATTAATAATCTAATAACACTGAATATGGTTAAGGTGTTTTAGAATAATCAAAACAACAGTTCAGATGTTTTACAGTGTGCTCAGCCTGCTGGTTTATCCATTCACACACATTTTCATCATCACATGATCTCTTATAACAAAATCACTTAAAGGAAAGATGAGTAAAGGAGAGGAGTTACTGGCACTTTATAATGTGTTAAATGCCTCTTGATGCTGCATACTTTTGTTTGTTATGTACAAAGAATATAAAAACTTCATTTTCTTAATCAACTTTTCTTTTCTGTAAACTGACATTCTCACCCATTTGAAAGCTCTCTGTGGTGAAGAGTGTTGCCAGATTACGGCTAGCGTCATTCACGTCATCAACTGTATGCGAAACAAAGCTTCTATTGAGGTATAAAAATAAAGCTTTTCTGACATCATATTTAATTAAGTCATCACACTTAAAATCTTTTTGGTAATACAGCCTATAAATGACCACCCATGGATGTCTGAGATGTCTTTCATTTTCACTTTCACAAGCAGGGGAGAAGGCTTTTTCATGGCGTGTGGCGTGAATATGTTGGTTTGAAAGACATATCAGACGTAAAGTTTTGGCCAGCCGAAAGTTATGTTTTTGTTAGCAGGAAGTTGCTAGGCAACAGAGGCATGCATATTTAAAGTCACAGGGAAAAGTAGCAGACCCTAAAATGCTAAGTAGTTCTTGGTAGAAATAATCTCTTTTAGGTTTTGTAATTTTAATAAAATAACAATGGTAGAAAGAAATATACATGTTTGTTGAAAGTCGAAAGTTATTAAATAGCAAAATTTAAAAACGGTCAAAATGATCGCCTTGATTGTTCTAGTGTTAATTGAAAATTGGCTTGAAGTTTGCCAATTGATTGCTTATGTTTTATTGCTTAAAATCTGACTTGACCCTTCATTAATTATCCTTTTTACCATGCGCACAGCATTAATTAATTTAATACATTTTTTTCCAGACACAACAAAGTTCCATTCCAATGGTGGCTCATTGGTTGGATCCAGCCTACGCGGCACACGCTCCAAGGCAGAGCTTCAGGAATTGATGGAGAGCCTGCAGCGGAGGAAATCTGCTCTGGAGGCCAGCTTAAAGGCTACTGCTGACCGCGGGTACCTCACATTATCTCCACCTCCCAGCCCACAGTCAGCTTCTTCCTATCTACAGGACCGTCCACCACTTTCAATACGAGTCCCTTCCCCTTACACTCCCTCCAGCAGTTTAAGCATGCCGCCATCTCCTCACCAATCAGAGCGCCCTATAAGTCCAGTCCCAAACCAAACCCGTACCAGACACCAATCGCAGGATAGCTTGTTGCTTTGCCACTCTTCAGAAGGGCGACACCCCAACACTTCAAACTCACTCCTAACTATGTGGAATGGTTCTTCATCCTCCTACGGGACTGATGCTCTTCTTTCATCTCGTAGAGGTCCAAGTGGGGCAGCCAGCATGCCCTCCAGCCCTCGTTTGGGACGCCGGTTGTTAGCACGGGATGGCGAGTCCACAATTGAACCATCGCTCCGCCAAAGGAAATACTCCACCGGCTCTCTGAATGGCCTGGGTGGACATAGCCGCTCTCTGCCCCGGTTATATCGAGGAGACGCCCCAATGCTTTCTTTGCCACCTCGACGTACCACCAAACCACGGCGCAGCTTTCCGTCCATGGAGAAGCCTCCAGATGTGACTGTGATTGCCAATGTGAACAGCACCTCGCGCAGGGCCAGCCTCTGCTCCGTGGGATCTGCTCCATGTTTGGATCTGGGCGTTGGAGAAAGGCGACTGTCGTTTGGGAAAGGAGGCCTGGGGCCCGGCATGGGGCCAAGGAGGGGCAGCATCAGCTCTCTCAGTGGAAAAGAGGAGCTCAGAGATTACCATCAGAGACAAAGAGATGAGCGACTACGAGAACAGGAAGTGGAGCGACTGGTAAGAAGACCTGCACTCACTCAGAGGAACACTAATGACACTAACTTTTAGGCTTCAAAGTTTTTGTTTTTGAATATAGACAAGGCAAGTTTATTTAAATAGCTCATTTTATACACAATGGTAAGTCTAGTGCTTTACATAAACCACAATAAAATAAACAAGTACAGTTGAAGTCAAAATTATTAGCCCCCCTTTGAATTTTTTTTTTTCCTTTTTAAATATTTCCCAAATGATGTTTAATAGAGCAAGGACATTTTCACAGTATTTCCTGTAATATTTTTTCTTCTGCAGAAAATCTTATTTGTTTTATTTTGGCTAGAATAAAAGCAGTTTTTAATTTTTTAAAAACCATTTTAAGGTCAAAATTATTATTCTACAGAACAAACCATCATTATATATATTATATATATATATATAGTATATATATATTATATATATATATTATTATCAATCATCAACTTAGGATGAACTGTTGAAACGTAAAATATTTATTTTGAACACTTAGATTCAACAACTTGTATCTCAGCCAAATATTGTCTAATCCAGATAAACCATACATAAATGGAAAGTTTATGTATTTATTTAAAGCTTATTTCAGCTTTTAGGAGATGTATAAATCACAATTTCCAAAACTTTACCCTTATGTCTGGTTTTGTGGTCCTAGGTCACAAATATGTATTTTATCAGCTTTTTTCCCCTACAAATACGATTTAACTAAATTAACAGTGTGTTTTGGATCATTATCATGCTGAAAAATAAAACTATAACCACTGGGATGTTCTCTAGAACGAATGGGATAATGGAATAAAACCTCTTTGTACTATTCAGCATTCAGAATTATATCAGTTCAGACAATATTGCCAACAACAATGGCAGAAATGCAGCTCAAATGTTCATGTTTCACTGAAGGCTTCAATCACTCGTTCTTCCATCTCTCTCTATCTCTTAAACAATTTGACCAAAACTCTAACCTGTATTTTCTGGTTTTATTCTAATAATAAGAAATAATGATATATGTTTTAAATATATATAATTATATACAACATACCATCACTAAAACAACAAACATAATGGTGGCCTAGTCCTTTTCTACAGTGCTGTATATTTAGTGCCAGGTTTACTAACAGCGGGCAACAATCTCATAGATAGGTCGTGCAGTAAGTCTGGAGAGGTGTTGTTTTTTTTTGGCAGAAGAGGTAAATGTTACAGTCATATTTCTGCAAAATCATGATGTTTGAATTACTGAAATATTTGGTCCCAAATTGGTAAATACATGATTTGACATTATAATCATGGCTTGATTGAATACCTGCATGTAATTACATCTGTAATTCTGTAATTACATTTATTTACCATCTCTTACACCTTAACCCAGCCTTAAACCTAGCCATACCACCAAACCTGTTCCCAACCCTACACATATCCCACCTCAAGAGCACCAGAAGTGTACACATTGAGTAAATTGTATTTTAATTTGGTGTAAGTACATATTAGTTAAGGCCACTTATTTACTAAATATTGTAAATAAATATGGTATATATAATATACTAAATATTTACTAATATTATATAGTATAATTAGGGCAATAAATGATTATTAGATTTATACATTTTGCATGTTTTATATAATATATTTTATTTGAATATACTGTACAAGAGGTGTGCAAACTCATTAGCTGATTTATGCTGGAGTCTTTGCAGTTGTAGCTTACTTTTATATGTATATCAGAATGTATATGTCTATCAGAAGTCAGAATTATTAGCCCCCCTCTTTATTTTTTTCCCCAATTTCTGTTTCAAGAGTTCACACTTAGCTCACGATTTATACATAGCTTGTTTGGCATGCTGTCCCGGGAGAGAGCCCTGAGCTCAAGGGATCCTCGAGCCCAAGGCTCCCTCCTTTCACAGGGCGAGGGGAGATTGAGCTCAGGTCGATCTGAAACTCCCCCGCTGCTGAGGCCAAGGTGAACTTCCTGAGAGTAAGACATTAGAAAAAAGATTTAGGCTTATTTTATCTATAATATAGAGCACATTTGGATGATGGGAGGAAACCGGGGAACCCGGGGGAAACCCATGCGGACACGGGGAGAACATGCAAACTCCGCACAGAAATACCAGATGGCCCAGTGAAGACCCAACGCCATTGGTATTCTTGCTGTGAGGCAACAGTGCTAATCACTGGGCCACCGTGCCGCCCATTCTGGATAAAGGTGGAAGAAGGAGAGGAGGGGGGTTTCCTCTAGACGAAGATATTTGTAGAGAGGAAATGAGGATATATATAGTGACTTGGGATCCTTTGATTGGAGGATCATGATTAGCTAATGTGGACCAGCTGGGTCACTCATGAGCACATGCTCCTCTCGAAATTAGTTTAAAATTAAACTTCACTTAATGGAGAGAAGATTTTTTTCAACACATTTCTAAACATAATAGTTTTGATAACTCATTTCTAATAACTGATTTGTTTTATCTTTGCCATGATGACAGTAAATAATATTTGACTAGATATTTTTCAAGACACTTATATACAGCTTACAGTGACATTTAAAGGCTTAACTAGGTTAATTAGGTTAACTAGGCAGGTTAGGGTAATTAGGCAAGCTATTGTATAATGATGGTTTGCTCTGTAGACAGTCGAAAGCTTAAAGGGGGCTAATAATTTTGACCTTAAAATGGTTCATAAAAAAATTTAAACTGCTTTTATTCTAGCCGAAATAAAACAAATAAGACTTTCTCCAGAAGAAAAAATATTATCAGACATACTGATATATATAAGTATGTCTTACAGTTGAAGGCAAACAATTAGCACTCCTGTTTAATTATTTTGTTCAAAAATTTCCCAAGTGATGTTTAACAGAGCAAGGGAAAATTACACAGTATTTTCTATATTTTTCTTCTGGAGAAGGTCTTATTTGTTTTAGCTTGACTTAAATAAAAATATATATATATATTTTTTTTTTTATTTTAGAAGTTGTTAAAGTCAACATTATTATTACCTCTATTAAGAATTTTATTTTTGTTTTATTTTGTCTAATTAATCTAACTTGCCTAGTTATTTTACCTAGTTTATCCTTTAAATTGCATTGTAAGCTGATTATTAATATCTTTTAAAAGATCTAGTAAAATAATCTGTGCTATCATCATGGCAAATGCAAAATAAATTACTTATTAGACATTGATTTAACGAGAATGCACTGACCGCTGAGTAACCCCAAACAATGTAATCATACTGTGTAAGTGTTTAACGATATTTGACTGTGTTAATATGTGCATTGTGTTTGTTAGGATTTATTTTAGTATGTTTTTCACTTTCATTGTGTACAGCATGTGTTGACCTGTCATTATCTTGATGTATTTTACAAAATTGCCCTTTTTATTTATTTGTTTATTTATTAATTTTTATTTCATTCATTCATTCATTTGAATCATAGTCCCTTTATTTATCAGGGGTTGCCACAGTGGAATGAACCGCCAACTTATCCAGCATATGTTTTATGCAGCGAATACCCTTCAAGCTGCAACCCAGTACTGGGAAACACCACACACTCTCACATTCACAATTTAGTTTATTCAATTCACCTGTACCGCATGTCTTTGGACTGTGGGAGAAACCGGAGCATTCATTCATTTATTCATTTACTTTTCGGCTTAGTCCCTTTATTCATCAGGGGTCGCCACAGCGGAATGAACCACCAACTTATCCAGGATATGTTTTACGCAGCGGTTGCCACACATACGCTCCTGACAATTTAGCTTACCCAATTCACCTATACCACATGTCTTTGGACTTGTAGGGGAAACCGACGCACCTGGAGGAAACCCACACCAACACGGGGAGAACATGTAAACTCCACACAGAAATGCCAACTGTCCTAGCCGTGACTCGAACCAGTGATCTTGGGGCAACAGTGCTAACCACTGTGCAAATTTTATTTGGTTAGTAATACGGTATACATTTTTTTTGAAATAATAAAAGTATTATTAATAATAATAATAATAATAAAAGAAATTGTTTTAAAAAAATGCACAGGAAATATTTTAATAAGAATTTGAAATTCACTGGAGGGCTAATCATTTTGTCTTCAACTATATATTCAGAAGGTCACAGAAACGATTAAGCAAGTTTATTTAGTTAACTTTTAAACTTTGATTCCCCTCTTTTCTCGTGCTTCCAATCCAGCTCTTTGGGTTTGAGTTTGTGTCCTTTGAGACTGTGGTTAGACATGAAAGGCTGGAGAGGACTTTGATCTGTGCCGTGTTCATGGCACAAACCATTATAACTGCGGTTCACTGCATTATTCACACGCTTTTATGTGCTGCAGACTTAATGAATTTACATTCACAGCTAAACCAAAACTTCAAGTGTATAAATGAAGCAGCTGGTGTAAACAGCTTTTTATTTTCACATAGACCTTTACAAGAACTTGAAACACTGTCTCTAGATTGGAAAGGTCACATGATAAGTGAGTTAAAGCTCTGCATCTGTATTCAAGCATCTGATCTGACTCAGGGGCGTGTGCGCTGGCTGCTTGTGTGTTTGTTTGTGTGCTGCTAAATTAGGCCAAATCCCTCAAACCCCACTACTAAGGAGGCGTCTTTGATGCAAATCTAAACAGCACATTTAATGAATAATCTAGCATTTCAAAGATTAACTACAGGCTATTTAGTCAGTGAGATTTGTTTATAATATGTATCACACACACACACAAATACTTATATTTTGCGTTATGTTGTGTTATCTATGTGTTGCATCAACGGCATCTTAAAGGGAAAGTTCATTCATTCATTTATTTTCTTTTTGGCTTAGTCCCTTTATTAATCTTGGGTTGCCACAGCGGAATGAACCACCAACTTCTCCAGTTTATTTTAGGCGAAAGTGCTAACCATTAAGCCACCGTGTCACCATCAACATGAAAGTCATTCATTCATTTTCTTTTCGGCTTAGACCCTTTATTAATCTGGGGTTGCCACAGTGGAATGAACCACCAACTTATCCAGCACGTTTTACGCAGCGGATACCCTTCCAGCTGCAACCCATCTCTGGGAAACATCCACACACACTCATTCACTACTGATTATTTAGCACACCCAATTCACCTGTACCGCATGTCATTGGACTGTCGGGGAAACCGGAGCACCCGGAGGAAACCCACGTGAACGCAGGGAGAACATGCAACACAGAAACGCCAACTGACCCAGCCGAGGCTCGAAACAGCAACCTTCTTGCTTCTTGTCAGTTGGCATTTCTGTGTGGAGTTTGCATGTTCTCCCCATGTTGGAGTGGGTTTCCTCCGGGTGCTCCGGTTTCTCCCACAGTTCAAACACATGTGGTACAGGTGAATTGAATAAACTAAGTTGGCCGTAGTGTATGTGTGTGAATGAGTGTGTATGGATGTTTTCCAGTACTGGGTTGCAGCTGGAAGGGCTTCTGCTGTGTAAAACATACTGTGTGCTGGATAAGTTGGTGGTTCATTCCGCTGTGGCGACCCCTGGTGAATAAAGGGACTAAGCTGAAGGAAAATGAATGAATTTCATCTTGATTTATAATCAGTGGAATGTAATGTAATGCAAGTGCTTATACATTAGATCAGGGGTTCCCAAACTTTTCAGCCCATGACCCCTAAAATCACAATGACTTGTGACCTCCAATATTCTCTGAGGTGGTTATAAATATATAATCCTTGCACACAAGAGCGCACACATAGCGTGCCGTAAAGGTGTCAGAAAGTTTAACCTGCTGCCATAAAATCAACATGCTGCATCTGACGTTATTGCTGTGTCTTTAATATAATGTAATCACCCCAGGGCTTGCACATACAGTTGAAGTCAAAATTAATGTTGTATAACATTAATAATGACGTTTAACAGAGCAAGGAAAGGTTCACAGTATGTCTGATAATATTTTTTCTTCTGGAGAAAGTCTCATTTGTTTTATTAAGGCTAGAATAAAAGCAGTTTGAATTTTTTTTATATATATTTTAAGGTCAAAATTATTAGCCCCTTTAAGCTATATATTTTTTCCCGATAGACTACAGAACAAACTATCGTTATACAATAACTTACCTAATTCCTCTAACCTGCCTAGTTAACCTAATTAACCTAGTTAAGCCTTTAAATGTCAGTTTAAGCTGTATAGAAGTGTCTTGAAAAATATCTAATAAAATATTATTTACTGTCATCATGGCAAAGATAATTATTATTAGAAATGAGTTATTAAAACTATTATGTTTAGAAATGTGTTGAAAAAAAATCTTCTCTCCGTTAAACAGAAATGGGGAAAAAAATAAACTGCGGGCTAATAATTCTGACTTCAACTGTAAATCGAAAGGCTGATGGCTTTTCATTTGAGTGTTGTTTTTTAATGTGTCTTATTAACATGTAAACAATGCTACTATTAATGCTACTATTTACTGCTATTTTATATTATACTAATATACTATTTAAATATACTATTTAATATATACTATATTAACTACTCTTTTTAATATGGTAATTCTAATAGTATAATAAAATTAATTTGATTTTTAGAAATTGCCAAGCGACCCCACCTCATTGTCCTGCGACCCTTCGGGGGGTCCCACCCCCCTCTTTGAGAACCACTGCATTAGATTAGTCCATACTAAAGCCAAATCTGGAGCTGTAAATCCAAAATATTGTAGTCCAAATTTATGTTAGGGAAAAATATTAAATAAAAATGAAAAAAAAAAAGTAGGAAAAATCAAGACAAACAAAAAATGTATAAAATATTGTTAACATTTTGTAAGTTATATTTTATTTTTTGCAATATTCCACAATATTTTATCTTTATTATCTCTCTGTTTCTAAATATGTTTGGTGACTAAAATATTATTTTAATAAATATATCTGTTTAATAAATCTGTTTTGTTCAAATGCACTAAAATATATTGTATATACTCACTGAGAAACAGATAATATTCATTTTCAAAATGGGATGGTGCACTCATTTATGCTATGGACAATTAAAATTAGTTACATAACCCAGGATTTAAAGAAACTTCCTCATGTGATTTTTTTTTTTTTTTTTTTTTTTTTTTTTTTTAGTTAAAATTTGATATTCTATGACTTGATGACATATTTTCCCCCAATTTCTGTTTAACGAAGAGAAGATTTTCTTCAACATATTTCTAAACGTATTATTTTTAATAACTCATTTCTAATAACTGACTTCTTATCTTTGCCATTATGACAGTACATAATATTTGACAAAGTTTTTCAAGATACTAGTATTCAGATTAAAGTGACATTTAAAGGCCTAATTAGGTTAATTACAGCAAGTTAGGGAAATTAGGCAAGTTATTGTATAACGATGGTTTGTTCTGTAGATGATCAAAAAATATGTAGCTTAAAGGGGCTAATAATAATGACCGTAAAATGGTTAAAAAAAATTTTTAACTGTTTTTATTCTTGCCGAAATAAAACAAATAAAAGACTTTCTCCAGAAGAAAAAATATTATCAGAAATGCTGTGAAAAATGCCTTGATCTGTTAAACATCATTTGGGAAATATAAAAAAAAAAAAAAAAAAAAACACAGGAGGGCTAATAATTTTGACTTCAAGTTTATTTCCACTGTACTTTTGTAGGAGCGTCAGCGTCTGGAGACCATCCTGTGCCTGTGCTCGGAGCTGGGACGCACTGAAGTGAGTCGCATGGAGAGCGAGCCGAACACCTCTGCTGTCTCAGACCTGCAGAAGATCAACCGAGAGCTGGAGAAGCTGCAGGTGTCGGATGACGAGTCTGTATTCTCGGAGTCTGCTGCTGTGTCTGTGGATGGAGGAGGGTTTCTGGGTAAGAGTCGAGGGGAGATGCTGAACCAGAGACAGCGCAGAGTCAGCGGACACAGAGAGAGCAGGCCTCAGTCCCCCAGCAGCAGCATGAGGAGCTCAGCACCCTCACCATCACCACATCTCCGCTGCAAGGTCAGACGCAATCAATACTGTTATAAACAGGGTTTCTATGTTTTTTGAATGTACTTAAAAAGTACTAGAATTTTAGACATATGGATTCAAGGTCTGGAAGGTGCTTAAAAACAAACACAGGTCTTTAAAAGTGCTTAAATTAAATTTGAAAGGAAATATGTTTATGTTTTTTTTTCAACAATTGTAGTCAATTGTCAAAAACAGAGCAAAGAACTGTGAAATTCTTGTAAAAATCTTGTACAGTACGTCTCGTCTGACAAATGATGAACATTTTATTCATATTTTGGAAACTGCTTTTGAATATTACCAGTATTTAATTCAACAAATTTTACTAAATTTCTTTGAACATGACTGTTTAAATGGTAATTTGTGAAAATTACTCTGACATTTTTAACATAAATATTAAGTCTAAGTGTAATATTACGTACAGTTAGGACTTTCATGGCACTACACATGATGGGGTATGTCTTACAATGGTGCTTGGTTTAAAATAATGCTGCTTTTTAAATTCCTTGAAAGTCCTTGAATCTGCTGTTCATGAAAGTGTGGGCACTCTGTATAAAACACTGAGAATTATTTAGCCATCATGCTGCAAAACAGTCGAGATCACTGTCTGGGTCAAACTCACAAAAGACCAGATTATTGTGGTTTTAAGAAAATTATAATCATTCATTCATTTACTTTTCAGCTTAGTCTCTTTAATAATCTGGGGTCGCCACAGTGGAGTGAACCGCCTACTTATCCAGCATATGTTTAACGCAGTGGATGCCCTTCCTGCTGCAACCCATCACTGGGCAACATTCATACACACTCATTCACACACATTCACTACGGACAATTTAGCCTACCTAATTCACCTATACCACATCTTTGGACTTGTGGGGGAAACCGGCGCACCCGGAGGAAACCCACTCGAACACGGGGAGAACATGCAAACTTCACCCAGAAATGCCAACTGACCTAGCTGGGTCTCGAACCAGCGATCTTCTTGCTTTGAGGCAATTGTGCTACTTACTGCACCACCATAACACCCAAAATTATAATCATATTTATTAATAGTTCAAATTAAATATAATTAAAACGTCTTCATTTGAGCTATTTGCCAAGAAAATATTACTTGGTTTAATTCAGTTTAACTTATAAGTAAATAACAAAATGTGCAATAAAAACTAAAATAGAATCCATAATAACTATATAATAATTATATTAATGCTAAATAGGTAAATGTAAAATAGGAACTAAAATAAAATCCGTAATAATTATATTAAAACTAAATAGGTAAATGTAAAATAGGAACTAAAATAAAATCCGTAATAATTATATTAAAACTAAATAGGGAAATGTGAAATAGGAACTAAAATAGAATTCATATTTGCTTAATTGGATTAGTGATGAGACTCCATCGTTTAAAGGTTGGCACAAGATAATTTTTGAGTTATTTCCCCTGTATTACCCATATATTACACAGAAAAACAGGACAGTTTTCAATGTCTGGACTCTGGACATTGGATTACCTGGAAACTATTCTTTGCCTTATTATATTCTTATATATTATATTTATATTTAGTATTTATATTTATATTTATATATTATATTTAGTAACCGGAGGTACATCTGTTCACAGTTTTTGTTTTTGCAAATCCACCAGAGGCCAGTGTGTACACTTTTTGATAATCTCAAATTTCACTCGCGCATTCTCTTCTCACGTAAATCCACCAGAGGGTGCAATATACACTTCAGCTGACCAGGCCAGCTTACTAACAGACTGACTGACTGACTGACTGACTGAACAACCCACCCACCCCCCTTTCCTAAACCTGATAGTGTTTTCATAAGAAATCTAGAACAAGAAAAGCCGCTGCGTCATTTCAGCATGTTTTCATCCTGTTGTTGATTTATTTATTTTTTTGCTTTTGTTTTATCTTAGAGGTGTCAAACTCAGTTCCTGGAGACTAAATTGCACAGTTTAGTTCCAACCCTTCTTCAATACACTTTCCTGTAGGTTTAAAACAAGCCTGAAGGACTCAATTAGTGGTACGGTGTGTTTAAGTAGTGTTAAAGCTAAACTGGGCTGAGCTGCATCCCTCCAGGAAATCTGACACCTGTGCTTTACCTGGTTTCTGGAACCATTCTTTACCGTACTCGAACCCCGTTGTTGCGGTCAATTCTGCTCTGCGTGTCAAGTCTGCTGGCATTTACAGCAAGTGATTGGGCAAACGGTAATACCAGAAAAGCCATCCACATGAAATTTAGGGGTCAGCTGGTAGTGTGAAAAGGAACAGAAGCCGTCAGTGGCATCATACCGGCCAATAGTGTCGGTTTAAAGACTACAAGGCTACATAATTTGCACTATCCAGAAATGTAGACGGGTACGTATCCACAATAAGCCTGTGTTGCAAAAAAAGCCTACAACTGTGTAGTCGATATCCCAGACTAAAGTATTGATACAGTGGAAACTATGCAGTCCTCTGGGATCTAAAGTATGCAAAACAGTCTGAGAATGCAGAGTCTTTATACCTGACACACTCTCTGTTGATGTGTTTCTTAACAGCACGACAGAGTGAACTTTGACCTTTTGAAACACTGATCCCACACTCTTGCTGAAATGAGTTTTAAAACAGATTCTGTCAGCATTTGAAGCACATAAGGTGTCGATTCTAGCTGGAGAGCAGAAGCAGTGTTTTTCCATCCCATACCTATAATGACATAATGGTGCGTTGGAGTTTAATAGACTTTCTCGGGAGAGAAGAGCAGTCTTTGCCTTTCCTGCAAGAGGAGAGGAACAGGAAATGACTCTATTCCCTGTGGATTTGCTGTGCATATGTGTGTGCCAATGTGCTTAAGACACATGTGACAGTAATTGTTGGAAAGAAACAGAAATGCAGATCTGCATGTCATTTCCTGACGTTTATTCATTCCTTTTGGGAATTATTTCTTAGTGAAGGATCAAGTGACACAGTTGCAAATTGTAAATTACTGTGTTTTCTTTTTTAAATATTTCCAATTGATGTTTAACAGAGCAATTCATTTTTCATAGTATGTCTGATAATATTTGTTCTTCTAGAGAAAGTCTTATTTGTTTTATTTTGGCTAGATAAAAGCAGTTTGTAATTTTTTAAAAGCCATTTTAAGGTCAATATTATTAGCCCCCTTAAGCAATATTTTTTTTGATTGTCTACAAAACGATCTTTTATACAGTAACTTGCATAGTTAACCTTATTAACCTAGTTAAGCCTTTAAATGTCACTTTAAGCTGAAGACTAGTATCTTGAAAAATATCTTGTGAAATATTATGTACTGTCATCATCGCAAAGAAATTGGGAAATAAAATACAGGGGGCTAATAATTCAGGAGGGTTAATAATTGTGACTTCAACTGTTTATGCGCTTACAGTAAGTGGTACTGTAGGGGTGCAAAATAAGACAACTGCTTGGTAAAATGCTCATTTGTGTATATTGTGATTTGTGCTCATTTATGCACTAATATTGTGGGTGGCATTGGCAGACTAAGTCAAAATTATGCTTTACTAAGTTGAAATTATGATTTTTTTTGTATTATGGCACACTGCGTAAAATTTACCAAATAAAAACACAAAATTCTAACTTAAGTCATACTTATATAATAATGACTTTAAAGTTGTCAACTTAGTAAGTAAAGATTTGCCTTTTAAAGTTGCAATTTTGACATTGTGTTTCATAATTGGGACTTCAAGAATTAGTACACCCAGAAGTTAAACCTCTCTTATTAATTACTCATGTTGTTCCAAACCCCTGAGACCTTCAATAGGCCTAATTAATGTAGTGTTGGACTTGTGTTTGGAAGGACGCAGGTTCGAGTCCCGGCACTGGCAGGGATTGGAGGAGGTGGGAGGGTGAGTCTTTTGAGCAATGCATAGATCCCCCAACTGTTCCCCAGGCGCTCCGGGTGTGTGTTCACGCTGGTTAAATGAGGTGCACAAATTATTTAGACTTTTCACTAGGCAGTCGTGGCCTAATGGTTAGAGAGTTAGACTTGGGATCCAAAGGTCACTGGTTGGAGTCCCGGCACCAGCAGGGCTGAGGTGATTCCCTTGAGCAAGGCACCAAACCCCCAACTGCTCTCTGTGTATGTTCATGAGTGTAAGTCGCTTTAGTTAAAATTGTCTGCTAAATGCATAAATGGACTTTCACTTTCACATCATCTTATGGCCCATTTCCACTGAGTACGATACGGATCGGTATGGGTGACCTTTATTAGGCTTGTGTTTCCACTGCCAAAGTGTACCAATGGCATCCTTTAGGTGGGCGTGATGTACAACAGAAAGGTTCATTGACGTCATTCTCGTTCGAGGAAATGTCAAAATAAAGCTGTACGGGTAGTTCACAAATCATATGAGAAGCACTTCTCACAAAACAGATGCTTTATACCCACAAATATTTGTGTATTCATTTTCATTACTAACATTTCTATGAACATAGTTTGATTATAACTGCTGATCAATGACAGTGCAAGATGGCCTACTCTAAAATAAATAAATAAATGCAACATATATGAACCCATACAGCCCCTTACAGTCTCCAATATGTTACCAATTACAGAAAAACTACACACAGGATACATTTAGTCCTTATTTGGGTTCAAAAACGACACACAACATATAGTCCACAGTCCATGCAAACCTCTCATCTTTATCTTGAATCTTCACTAGCACATGTAACCTCTGTTAGAATGTAATTCCTTCATTCCGAGTTCATAATAGTCCAAAATGTGTGTTAAACATGGCAGTTTATTGATGTTTTAGGTTGCTGAAGGAATCATTGGCTCCTTTTTCTCCTTTTTTCACTACTCACTCTCGCATTTGTCAGTTTCTGAAAGGATGTCAGAAACACTTGAATAATCACACGCACATTATCGATAGCTCAAGAAGTTTGATATTTCAAATATAGACGTTCATGCGAGCTCTCTGGAGAAAGTGAAAGCGCTTTAGACGGTCTCGTAAACAACAAGACTTGCCTTTGTTCTTCTTGCCTTTGTGGCTGTTCATCAATACGACAACAAGGTTTGTTTAAGCTTGAATCGACCATGACTCGTTAATATATGTATATAGTATTAATGTCTCGGCTATGTATTTAAAATGGCTCGTCCTTTGTTTTAATTCTTCTGGCTTGTATATGTGCTAGTGATGATTCTCTGTAAACCAATAGCGTTCAGCTGCGCGTCTAGCTCCGCCTTTTGGTACCCTTTTGTTGTGCTAGGTACCCTTTGGAAAGGGTACCCAAAAAGTGGTATGGTACGGTTCGCTTTTTGGTACTTTTGGCCATAAAAGCTTACTGTCCCGTACCGTACCACTCAGTGGAAATGGGCCATTAAGGACACAAATCAAGATATTTTGGATGAAATGTGACAGATATCTTATGCAAGGTTCATGACTCATTCAGAGTCCAGAAAAAGAAATAAAAACACTATCAAACTTTCCATATGACTTTTGTGGTTTAACTTTAATCATGCAAAGCTTACTGTAAAAAATGCAAAGTTCCAGACAATTCATTCATGTTGTCCCAACACAAATTGATTGAATCAGAATCAGAATCAGAATCAGAATCGGTTTTATTGCCAAGTGTGCTTCACACACACAAGGAATTTGTTTTGGCTACAGAAGCTTCCAGTGTACATAAAGTGACAAGTGACAACACAAAATAATCTGAAAAAATAAAATAATAATAATAAAAAATGATGAACATTAAACAGATGCGGTTAGTGAAGAAACCTGGATGTTGAGTTGTGTGTACAGATTGTTATAAATATACAGGTTATAAGGTGCTGTGTACAAGTGCGAATGTAGAAAGTATTGCATTTTATATTGATATAAGGTGCTGTGTACAAGTGCGTATGAGAAAGTATTGCACATATTTATTGCACAGTAGGGGAATATTTAACTGTTCATAAGGTAGACAGCCTGAGCAAAGAAACTTTTCCTGTGTCTGGCTGTTTTTGTGCTCGGTGCTCTGAAGCGCCGACCAGACGGTAACAGTTCGAACAGGTAGTGTGCTGGGTGTGAGGCGTCCAGAGTGATTTTGCGAGCCCTTTTACTCACTCTGGAAGAGTACAGTTCTTGCAGTGTAGGAAGGGTAGTGCCAGTGATTCGTTCAGCAGTCCGGACTATTCGCTGTAGTCTACGGAGGTCAGTTTTGGCAGCTGAGCCGAACCAGACGGTGATTGAAGTGCAGAGGATGGATTGGATGACAGCTGAGTAGAACTGTACGAGCAGCTCCTGTGGCAGGTTGAACTTCCTCAGCTGACGAAGGAAGTACAGTCTCTGCTGGGCTTTCTTCACAATAGAGTCTATATGAGTGTCCCACTTCAGATCCTGAGAGATGGTGGTGCCCAGGAACCTGAATGACTCTACTGCAGCCACAGTGCTGTTCATGATGGTGAGTGGGGGGAGTGCAGGGGGGTTTCTCCTGAAGTCCACTATCATCTCCACTGTTTTGAGCGTGTTCAGCTCCAGGTTGTTGTATCTGCACCATAACGCCAGCCGCTCCACCTCCTGTCTGTATGCAGACTCGTCACCGTTCTGGATGAGGCCGATAACAGTAGTGTCGTCTGCAAACTTAATGAGTTTGATGGAGGGGTCTTTTGCAGTGCAGTCGTTGGTGTACAGGGAGAAGAGCAGTGGAGAAAGAACACATCCCTGGGGGGCACCAGTGCTGATGGTGCGGCTGTCGGATGTGATTTTGCCCATTCTGACTAGCTGCTGTCTATCTGTCAGAAAGCTGGTGATCCATTGACAGACAGAGCTAGGAACAGAGAGCTGGGCCAGTTTGTACTCAAGCAGTGATGGGACGATGGTGTTAAAGGCAGAACTGAAGTCCACAAACAGAATCCTTGCGTAGTTCCCTGGTTTGTCCAGATGTTGTAGGGTATAATGCAGTCCCATGTTGACTGCATCATCCACAGACCGGTTTGCTCTATAGGCAAACTGCAGGGGGTCCAGCAGGGGTCCAGTGATGTCCTTCAGATATGCTAGCACCAGTCTTTCGAATGACTTCATGGCCACAGATGTTAAGGCCACAGGTCTGTAGTCATTGAGTCCTGTGATCTTTGGCTTCTTCGGGATTGGGATGATGGTGGAGCGCTTAAAACAGGATGGAACTTTGCGCTGTTCCAGTGATCTATTGAAGATATGGGAGAAAATGGGAGCCAGCTGGTCAGCGCAGGTTCTCAGACAGGCTGGTGAGACACCATCTGGCCCTGGTGCTTTCCTTCTCTTCTGTTTACTGAAGATCTGACGCACATTTTCCTCACTGATCTGAAGAGCAGGGGGGGAGAGGAAGATGGCTGGAGGTGTTGATGGCTGTGTAGGGCGATGGTCCGGGCTGTGTTGATGTGGTGTTGATGGCTGTGTAGGGAGATGGTCCGGGCTGTGTTGATGTGGTATTGATGGCCGTGTAGGGCGATGGTCCGGGCTGTGTTGATGTGGTGTTGATGGCTGTGTAGGGAGATGGTCCGGGCGGGTGTGAGGTGTCTGGTCATAGGTGTCAAACCTACAGTAGAACATATTCAGCTCGTTTGCAATATGTTTATTGCTGTCGATACTGGGGGACGGTGTCTTGTAATTAGTGAAATCTTTTAAGCCTCTCCACACTGATGCAGGGTCGTTAGCTGAAAACTGGTTTTGCAGCTTTTTGGCATAGCTTTTCTTAGCCACACCAATCTCCTTTGTCAATGTGTTCCTGGCCCGATTGTACAGGATCCTGTCACCACTCCTGTAAGCATCCTCTTTGGCCTGACGAAGCTGTCTGAGTTTTGGTGTGAACCATGGTTTATCATTGTTAAATGACAAGTAGGTCCTGGTAGGGATGCATAACTCCTCACAGAAACTGATGTATGATGTTACAGTCTCTGTGAGCTCGTCCAGATCTGTGGCTGCAGCTTCAAAAACATCCCAGTCAGTGCATTCAAAACAGGCTTGTAAGACCTGCTGTGTGTCGTTGGTCCATCTCTTGACAGTCCTTAATACTGGCTTAGTAGTTTTAAGTTTTTGCCTGTAAGTTGGTATAAGATGAACCAGGCAGTGATCGGAGAGTCCTAGAGCTGCTCTGGCGACGGAGCGATATGCATCCTTTATTGTGGTGTAGCAATGGTCCAAAATTTTATTGCCTCTGGTGGGGCATGTAATGTGCTGTTTGAATTTAGGCAGCTCATGTGTGAGTTTTGCCTGATTAAAGTCCCCAAGTATGATAAAAGCAGAGTCCGGGTGTTGTTGTTCTGTCTCTGTGATCAGATCAGCCAGCTGTTGCAGCGCAGTACTCACGTGTGCTTGCGGTGGAATGTAAACACAGACGAGAATGAACGAGGAAAACTCTCTTGGTGAATAAAACGGCTTACAGTTAATGAAAAGCACTTCCACATCAGGACAGCACATCTTCTTTAACACAGTTACATCCGTACACCACCTTCTGTTGATGTAAAAGCATGTCCCACCACCGCGCGTTTTGCCCGTTGACTCCGTATCGCGATCTGCTCTGTACAGCTGAAAGTCCGGTAGGTTTAATGCGCTGTCCGGAATGGCTTCGTTTAGCCAGGTTTCCGTGAAACACAGGACAGCAGAGTTGTTAAAGTTCTTGTTTTTGCATGTGAGCAGAAGTAGTTCGTCCATTTTGTTAGGAAGAGAGCGGAGATTCGCCAGGTGAATGCTGGGCAGCGCCGTTCTGAAGCCGCGCTGTCTTAGCCTGACGAGCGCGCCGGCTCGCTTCCCACGCTTGCGCGTCTTGTAGCGTTTCCACAATGCGGCTGCTCCGCCGACTACAATGTTCAGCAAAACGCCACAAAAATCAAAATCCAGTTCTTGATTAGTTGGTGTGCACTGCCGAATGTTCAGCAGCTCGTCCCTGGTGTAACTGATCGTGTTTGACAAACATAAAACAGGACAGACTAACAAAAACAGTGCAAACACTGGAGAGCCCCCCGCCGAAGCGGCCATCCGCAGCGCCATCTTGATGAGTTAACACTTTTAACAAATTCAGGTGGATTGAACATAAAAAAATTAAGTTGTCCCAAATGAAATCTCAGGACTTGTGTTGTTTCATCTCATTTTAAATAAATAGTTTGAACGAGCACAAAAACATATTTTTTTGAGTGCTCCAAGAAAAATTTTGTGCTCCAAAAATCTGTAAAAACAACTTTGTTCACCAATGTCTTGTCTTTCATGTCAGGTCATCAGGGTGCACATTTACTACATTCAGTACAACATATTGCCACTAGACTCAGCAGCGGTCCCAGGGGTTTGGAACAACCTGAGGGCGAGTAGTTAATAACAGAAAATCAATTTTTGCATGAACTAACCCTTTAATTTTTTCATAATTGATCATTTTTATGCCTAGTTGTTTGTATCACACTTGCAGAGTGCCAAACCAAAATTCTGTTTCTTATGAGAACCAGACTGAAAAATTGAATGTCCTTTCCTTCATATGCATAAGCTCATCCGCTGATGGATATTTCTGGTAAATGTCAAAGCTTGGAGATCAGACGCCATTATCAGACAAAGATGGCTCTGTACTCCCGCATCTGTTTCAGTTACATTCCTCTGCGCTGTCACTGGAAACCTCGTGGCCTCAGAAACAGCCAAGTTAACTATCCATAAAAGCTGCATATTATTTTAGAGTTCAATCTGTGTCAGGTCTGAATGTCTCTGCTTATGATTGTCTTGTCCTTTTTTACAGTCAAAATCAGAAAGTTAAGTTTTTGTGTATAGCATGGACAGTATATAAACATAGTTAACCTGCAGTTAAACAGACATCACCTTTTTGGAAATGACACTGTATACTGATGATGTGTATAATACATTTACAATAAAGTGCATTGCTTAAGATTTTGTGTTGTTTGTTATGTAAGTGAAACAGTCAATATGTTCATGACATGGAAGGAACGTCTTTACAACTTTATTACCTTTAATTCATATAAATACTGTCCAATAGCAAACCACAACCATCCCATAAACTTCTCCTGCCAACTTTAAAGTATACCTGCTTATTTTCAACAGGTGTCTGAAGACATGCAGCTGAGGCAGGAAGTGACACGCATAGAAGAGGAGAGGATTCAGGTGCTCAACAACATTGAAGAACTTGAACAGAAGATCAGAGATCTGGACACACAGATGGACGAGTCTATCAGAGAGGTGTGTGTGCGTGTGTGTGTGCGTGCGTGCATGCGTGCGTGTGTGTGTGTGTGTGTGTGTGTGTGTGCGTGTGTGTGTGTGTGTGTGTGTGTGCGCGTGTGTGTGCGCGCGTGTGTATGTGTGTGTGTGTGTGTGTGTGTGTGTGTATGTGTGTGTGTGTGTGTGTGTGTGTGTTCAACGAGAAGTTTTATGTGCTGTAAACTGAGATGTCAAGTTTAGTAGGCGTCTGGTTAATTAAAGGTAGAATCTGAAACTATAAATTATATACTGTTATACCATAGTATCCATCTTGATACTAAAATAATAATGTTAAGCATTCCTGTAGCAGAACAGTAGAGCGTGGCATTACTAATGCCAAGATCATGGGCTCAGTTCCCAGAAATCGCAAGCCGTTTCAAATAAAAGCAACTGCCAGATGCATTAATGTACATTTTTTCATGTTTGCCAGCAAATAACTCTCACATATTATTTTCAAGACTTAGATCTGTTAAATAAATTCATTCTGCAGTGATATTTTTGTATATTTATAAATGGGCACAGAATTAAACAATATTGAGAAATTTAAAAAATAATAATAATTTTTATAGATTCATTTTAATTTTAGTTTAATAATTTCTAATGTTTTTTTGTTATGTGTGTTTATCATTTTGTAAATATTTCTGCATAGTTTTATTTTTATTTCAACAGAAGTACAAAACAAATTAATAATAAGAAAAATGAATGAGAAATTAATCTGGTTGTTATCTGCTACATGTATATAGAAAAAAATTCTATATACACTACCTGACAAAAGTCTTGTCGTTGAGAGCAACAAATAATAACTTGACTTCTAGTTGATCATTTTGGAAAAGTAGCAGAGAGTTGATTTTTCTGATAAATCATCTGTTGAACTGCATCCCAATCATCACAAATACTGCAGGACCACAAACCACAGAAGAGGGTAAATTCTTCAGCAGGATAGCGTTCCTTCTCATACTCCAGCTTCCACATCAAAGTTCCTGAAAGCAAAGAAGTTCAAGGTGCTCCAGGATTGACCAGCCCAGTCACCAGACAAGAACATTATTGAGCATGTCTGGGGTAAGATGAAGAAGGAGGCATTGAAGATGAATCCAAAGAATCTTGATGAACTCTGGGAGTCCTGCAAGAACGCTTTCTTGGCCATTCCAGATGACTTTATTAAGACGTGATTTGAGTGATTGCAGAGATGTATGGATGCAGTCCTCCAAGCTCATGGGAGTCATACACAATATTCATTCTTTTTCCACTGCAGCATGACTTTATATTCTATACTGTACATTATTTCTGTAACGTGACAAGAGTTTTGTCTTGGACCTTACTCAAAGTCAGAGCTTACTGTACTAATTAAATAATTAAAAATCAAGGCATGATCATATTTTATTCTAATTATTTTATTCGTAATCTAGAGGCCTTTGCCTTTCATATAAGCTACTTCTGATACAAAATGTTCAACTAGAAGTCAAGTTATTATTTGTTGTTCCTAAAACTTGGAGGCGACAAGACAGGTAGTGTAGTATATACATTTTCTTTGTTTCAGAATACAGAGAAAACTGCGTTATCTATAATCATATTTGACCATCAAAATTCAATAGAAATGTAACAAACATTAACTGATGCAATGTTTTTTGGGGGGTGAAATTGACTGATGATTAAATACTTTACTTTGTTTGTGTACTTTCAACATATTTCAGTCAACTGTATTTTTATCTCAGTTTTCTTTCAGTGAACTACACTGATTTGAATAGTTTTAAAGTAAGACCGTCTCAATTTGTCATCAGATGGAGGTGGAGAGAGCACTTCTAGATGGCGAGCAGGAGGCAGAAGTGACTCAACTACAGAGCGATAAAGAAATGCTGGAGCAGCTCAACGAAAAAATGGGCAACATGGAGAAGAACTCTCAAAGGAATCAAACTCAGGTAAACATCAGGCAACAATTCAATTGAATAGCTTAAAAAGACTGAATAGAGTATATCAAAGCCGAAGTATAAGGTCTCATTCACTATGCATACTTAAAGTGCCCATCTTAAAGTCTAATAATCCTAAAAAGAAAAAAAAACTCTTCTATGATATGTTTGCATCCATACAAGGCCAAAAAGCACAACTTTTCTCATTTACACTGCAACATCAACACTGCTTAGACCGTATCTGAAATGGGTTAAGAATCTAAGCTCTATTAACTCTTTAACCGCTTATGAAACAGAATTTTTAAATTGGTTTTTAACTTATAATGAATGTAGTAAAGCACACCAATTCTGATTTCTTCAACATTTGGAAACAATGCTGGTTAACCATATAAATTCAAGCTTTAGTCTTCATCCACAAGCCCAACTGCCTTTGCAAAATAGAAAACAGCATCTTCTTGACATCACTTTCAGGTCTCAGATAAAACTTCTGTGTTTGAGGGCCAAAGTAGATGTAGTTCACCAACAGTAGCCAGCGAAGACGAGGAGCCTGTGGAATTATGCAAATTCGGTATAACCTAATAAGATTGTGCAGGAAGTAATGATAGAGTTACTGACAACTAGTTTCAGGCCATTCAGAATCACTTATTACTTTAGGGAGAGAAAAGTGGACAGTAAAAGACTCTGAAATGAAACACAGATTCAGAGTTTCACGAGGTGATTATTAATTAGCAAATAATCTAAATATTACAAATGTAAATATTAAGTGAGCAAGTTACATTGTAACCCCATGTCCTAACAACACGGTATGTCACGAAATTTGCATTGATAAGCAATTGGGCTGTTTAAACCAAACGAAACACGATATAAATTTAAATACAGCCATTCAGAAGCACAGAATTGTGCACTTACTGCACTCTAATGAAATGGTAAGGTTTATAATCTAATTAATAGATATTAAACCTCTTAAACATTATTAAATGTAGATGCTGTTCACTGATATGTGTTGGCTTGCACTGAAATTCCATTTTAAATGGTTTGTTTTATTTTCAAGATCTGAGGTGAACTATCTGCTGCTGCTTTCAGTAGTATGGTAATATATGTCATGTAAAATGGAATTTACACTCACATTATTAACATTTAATACTGAATAAAGTGCATGAGGTTTACCTGAGGTGATCATCTGGCAATCTGTGCTTGCGTTTGTTTTGAATCAGGTGTGCATTACCTAGTTCAACCACTGGGTGTCAAACTTACATACTGCACATTTAAAATAATCAGGAAAATATAATAATTAATCTTCTTAAAATTAGCTTATGGGTGAAAAATATCTCATCAGTAAACTACAGCAAGTGACGGGGTGCACCATGTTTGGTTTGAACCCAGCATAAGTATTCGCACAAGTAAATTACATACAAAGTAAATGCAAAGACACAAATAAAGCAATGCACTTGCTGTAAACACACAGAAATGATCTCAATCGTATCCTCCATGCAAGTTTAAATCATTAAACTCAAACATAAAATGAGCTTGAGGTGAAAAACATCCCATGAGTAAACTAGAGCAAGGGACGGGGTGCTCTGTGTTTGGTTTGAACTCAGCATAAGTATTTGCATGAGTAAATTACACATAAAGTAAATACAAACACATAAAAAAGCAATGTGTTTGCTGTAAACATACAGAAATCATCTTAATTGTATCTTCCTTGCAAGTTCAAATCATTCAGCTCGAGCAGAAATATAGCTTGAGGTGAAAAGTGTTTGGTTTGAACCCAGCATAAGTATTTGTGCAAGTAAATTACATACAAAGTAAATGCAAACATACAAATAATGCAATGCGATTGATGTAAACACACAGAATTAATCTCAGTCGTATGTTCTGTTCTAGTTCAAATCATTCAACATGAGCAGAAAATTAGCTTGAGGTGAAAAACATCTTGCGAGTAAACTAGAGCAAGTGATGGAGTGATTCGTGTTTGGTTTGAACCCAGCATAAGTATTTGGACAAGCAATTTACATACAAAGTCAATGCAAATTTATAAATAGAGGCTAATTTTCATTGAATGGCGTGAATGATGACAAATTCAAAAATTCAACTTGAGCATAAAAGTCACATGATACAAAAAACTCCCACATGTTGATAAGAGCGAGTGACGTTATACGCATTGACTTTGCATTTAGTGTGAGCCCATTATAATAGATGCACTTTAATAAGTTTGCTCATGAGACTAAAGAAAACTTCAGTACTCTATTAGTGAATGGCACTCACCGACATTTCCAAAACAGGCTCATTCTGAAAACGTAGCCCTATAAATATTTCTGGAGAACGCTATGGGGTGGTATGATTCTGTTCCTTTTCTCACTTAACAGCTGACTGCTTACCTCCGTATGGAGGGCTGTTACTTTGTCTAGTAGCTCGCCATGTACATCTGCAGAATTAAGACGCAGAGATGTGTTGACCACGATGATTGAGTTCGAGTCCAGCGAAAAACGAGTGAGACAAAAACAGAAACCCAAAAATGAAATAAACAAGTAAATAACAGGGTGAGAATGTGGTAAAATCTCAAAATGTGGTAAAAATCAGACGAGGGATTTTCTTTTTCTGGATTGCTTCCTGAAACTGTCGGTTGTGTTAAGGAAAGTGGGTGGGCTGGTCAATCGGTGCGTTTGAAAACACTGTTGGTTAGGTTTAGGGAAGGAGGGTGGGTCAGTCAGTCAGTGAGTCATTCTGTCAGTCAGCCAATCAGTCGACAGCAGCCTCTGGTGGATTTTAGTGAGAACAGCAGGCGTGAATGGCACTTGCGAATGAAATTTGAGATCTCAAAAAGCGTACACAGCGGCCTCAGGTGGATTCCGAAAACATAAACTGCAAAAAAACGTAGCTCCTGGAACGTATTTGGCGCTCTCCAGAAATGTATATAGCGGTACGTTTTCAGAATGAGCCTAGGTTGGATATTTCATCTATCAACCTTTTTTCCAGTTTACCTCTTGCTTTAACCCGACTTTGTCTTGCACTTTCTCTGTTTCTGTGTCCGTCATTTTTGTGTCCGTCTCATATCTGTGTGCTCTGTACATGCACGTCATCCATTCGCGTATCCTGCCGCTGTGCTGTAGGACAAAGCCCTGTTGGAGGCTGAGAGAGATAAAGTAGAGAGGCTAGCTGAGCTGATCTCAGAACAGAAGACCCAGCTGGACTCCTGTCCTGAAGCACTGAAGGAGCAGCTCCAGAATCAGCTGTCCAGGGTCAGTCAGTTATGGTGGTCTCCGTCAGCCGTGCGGCCTGCTGTTCTGCTGTCTGTCTCTCACAAACTCTTCCTCTTGTGTTTTTCCTCTCTGCACCAGCTCTGGAAATACCATTTGTTCTTGTTGGTAGGCCTTTCTTCTCTGTGTCTTTGAAACATTTAAAACAAGTATTCAACTCATCCCCATTTTTGTCAGTAAACATATTTCTAAAGGTGCTGTTTTTCACCAGATGTTGATAACACCCAAATAAATCCTTATATGCAAAGAAAATAATATTAATTAGTTTACAAATGAAGTTATGCATAGTAAAATGAAATGACACAGGGAAAAAAGTATTGAACACATGATGAAAGGGACATGTAGAAAGGCAGTAAAAGCCCAGACAGCGGCTGAAATCTCTCTGTAGTTCAGCAATTATCAGCCCTTCCTCATTGTAAAATTTATATTAGCTGCTGCAGTCCAACATCTACATTAGCAGGATGATGAAGATGAAACCAGGGTGGACATTTCAGTAAGACAATGACAGCCAAGGAAACTCTCAAATGCTTTCAGAGAAAGAAAATCAAGCTGTAGAATGGCCCAGCCAATCACCTGACTTGAATCCAATAGAAAATACAAATTAAAGATCGGATTTGATAGACAAGACCCACAGTACCATCAAGATTTGACACTCTGTTGAAGTCTGTGAAAAAAAATCACACCTGAGCAATGCATGTGTCTTTGTTCTCCATATGAGAGGCGTCTTTAAGCTGCCATCACCAAAAAAGCCTTAAGGTATTAAATACATTCCAGTAGTTCAGTACTTTCTCCTTGTGTCATTTCATTGTTATTACACAATTTTTTTTTATTTTGTTTTGTTATATTTTTATGTTTGTATTGTTTGGGTTTTTACCAACATCTGGTTCAATTCCATGTAACAGCTCCATTAGATGATTTTTCCCAGAAAAAAACATGATGTGTTCAATACTTTTTTCCACTGTACCACTGTGTTTAGGGCTGGGCAATAAAACCATAACAAAAATTATTATGATACAATTTCCTTAATGAAATGATAACGTGTTTAATTAATATTTGATATAAAGGTAATGCCTTTCACTTCACTAGCTGTTAATGTACATTTTAAAATATCAAATGAGAAATGACTGATGGAAATGGCACATTTTTAATAAAAAAAATTGTAAAAAAAAGTTTTTATATTTACTTGAGGTAGATTTAAACTTGACATGAACACATAAACACTTTTGCTGAATAAACTGTGATGTAGAAAAAATTACATTTACATGACCATTGTTTACTGTTGGTTACAAGGTTATTAACACTACAGCCAGCTGTTTTAACAACCTGATGAAAATGCGTCTAATTCACGTTTGGGAATTTTACATTTTTGAGAAGAACTTTAAAAAGATTTCCTAAAAAAAATCTTAAAATAATGAACAAATTGCAGCATGAGTTTAGGTTAGTTAACATGTGGAAAACCATAAATAGATCTCACAGAACACGAATGTGATTTATTTACAGCCATAAAGAGAATAGGAGAAACACTTATTAGCTTATTCCATGGACTTACAATTGTGCCAGTAAATCTACTCCATGGTAATGTGGCAGGACTTGGAGATATAAATATTGATTTTATTAAATTGTTAATCTATGCATGTATTTGTTGTTGTTAAGCTGTAAAATTATCGCAGAAATCACATTCTGACATGCTATATGTGCACTCAAAAAATGACGTTTGCTGTTTGTTCAAACTACTTATTTAAAATGAGCTGAAACAACATAATTCTTGAGTTTTTTGGGGAACAGCTTAATTGTTTTATGTTCAGTCCAGTTACATTTGTAAAAACATATAAGTAACTTAATTCCGTCATGTTGTCCCAACACAAATCGATTGTGTGGAACCCAGCATTTTTTCCAGTGTGTGATTTATTTATTTTTTTTACAGTGTGTGATGATTATGATTATCTAAATGTATGTTATTTTGGATTACAATTTTAAATTTTAATAAAATTTAAATCTGAGTATTAATAACATTTTACAGATTATTGGTAATTATATTTACAGGTTATTGTTTTACTGAACATAAATAAACATTTGCATTGTGTGCTCAAACAATACCTCTTCATGATATGATATCTACTGTTAGAACATGCAGGAACTAAAAGATAAAAAGGAACTATATAGGAAAAAGAGTATTAAAAAAGACTACTAAAAAGACTTTTAAGACTAAAAGATATAGTTTTATTGAATTTTAAACATTGTTTGACCTGTGTTTGTCATGTTTTGACAATAAAAAGGGTAAATGATCAATAAAATATTTGGTTTCTATAGCTATCACTCAAAAATCTGACTTTAATCTCAAAAGAAATAGACATTTGGCACTTACTGTGCTAATTATCAATATCAGTGGATATAAAAAATGTATTATTATGGTTTTACTGTTTTATTTAGCCATATCGCCCAGCCCTACCTCTAGTCTCTTTGCTGTGTAGCAGAATCCTGTGAGTCATTGCTGACTTTTTTGTTAGTTTAGTTTGAAGTTGCACCACTATGCAAAAAATGTAAACTATTGCTAAGTGTTTTTCCCCCTCTTTCTCTTCTTGCTAGGACACTGAAGCTTTGGAAGTGGAGAAGAAGCGTTTTGAAGACCTGGAGTTTCAACAGCTGGAGAAGGAGAGCTGTCAAGATGAAGAGACGGAGACGCAGATGCAGCAGCTCCTTAGAGAGATTGCAGAATATCAGAGATCAGTCGTCACTCGCAAGGTGTGCAGCTAAATGCAATCCTAGAGTTTTTTTTTTTTTATAATTACAGTGTTCGTTCTTCACATATAAACTCTCTTCATTGTAGGAGAGGCTACTTACCCTGAAAAAGCAGTCGACTCAGATTACCCAGCAGGCACAGCGGGAGAAGGAGAACTTCTTAAAGGAGAAGAGCAACCTCATTTATATGCTGCAAAGAGTGAGTATTAACAAAGGAGTAGATGCAGTTTCACCATGATTTACATGTAATTCAGTGGAACATCAGCTAATAAAGTCTAAATTCTGTTTCTGTTTAAAACAAGAATCATTTGATGACATATTAAAGTCCTTTAGGATTTTAAAGGATCACTGTTTTCACCGTCTTTTAAAGTCTTTATATTTTGATGCAAGAGGTTTTTTAAATTTTTGAAATTGACAAAACACATCTTAATTCTTCTTTACTTTTTAGATCTGAAGAACCATTGGTCTTTGTAATTTATTTGATGTTGATGACAAAAGCTTATTTGTCACATACACTATTACATGCAGTGAAATTTGACCCCTTCTGACCATAACAGGCAGGAGGAAATAAGAGCGTCTTGTTATCTTGTTCTCTGGGGGAAGTTGTTTGTCTACAGCAACGGCCTTGGCTGAGGCTGTCTGGCAGGAGTGTCGGGGGGAAGCCGAAAGAGAAAAAGTTTCCAAATGAGGATCATTATCTGCCAATTTTGCAGATATCTATGTTTTACACAGTGGATGCCCTTCCAGCTGCAACCCAGTACTGGGAAACATCTATACACTCTCATATACTACAGCCAATTTAGCTTATTCAATTCACCTATAGCACGTGTCTTTGGATTGTGGGGGAAACTGGAGCACCCGGAGGAAACCCACGCCAACACGGTAGAACATGCAAACTCCACACAGAAATGCCAACTAACCCAGCCAGCACTCGAACCAGTGACCTTCTTGCTGTGAGGTGACAGTGCTAACCACTGCACCTCCGTGTTACCTGTCATTCCATAAAATATGTTAATTAATGTTCCAATAACAAAAAAGCGAGGTATACGTGGTATACAGGTATACGAGGTATACAGTTTTCAGTTTTGCTTGACACATTTTTTGTTCTTGCTAATTTCTCTTCAGGAACGAGAGAACCTTTCGTCTCTGGAAAGGAAGTACGCTGAGCTGACAGGTGGACAGGCATTTCCTCTTAACCCAGTGTCCATGAAGGAGGTAAAGCATTTCTTTGAGTAGAGAAAATTGTACTCAGGGTTCCTGCAGGTCATAAGATTTCTTGAATATCGGGGAATTTTAAAAGGTCTATTCCAGAAATCGAAAGCTAGGGAAGTTTTTTATGTTGTTGTTTATTATACTAGTCATGAAATATCAGGGATTTTTGTACCTCCTATTTATTAAAATTTCAGATTATTGGGGCAAAATAAATGACTGATTTAGCAACTTTTAGATTTTCTATAATTTTACAGCAATATTTGCAGCATTTCTTGTGTTGTCTTGCTGTGAATATTTGCACAAATTGGAAATGGAAAAGATCTGAGGATAACATATACCAAAATATTTTATTACAAATTTTTTTACAAACAAATATAAGAGGTGGTAGCGAAGGACCTTGTAAATATATTACATTTGGCAGGCAAAAAGAGTATTACCAGGCACTGGTATATAAGCATTATAAGCATTACTATTGGTGATTGGATACACATTGTGAAAGAAATAAGCAATTTGGAAGAATTTACATTTATTTTAGACTAAAAAAAAAAAGCTTATTTCTAAAACAAGTGAAGAAATGGATTGATTACTGCAATGTTAACAACTGTTAAATGCACTGAATCTAGAACAACGTTAACCCCCAGTCTTTCGTTTTTATTTATTTATTTATTTTTGTATTTGTTTGTTGTTTCATGTTGAATATTGTACAATTTTAACAGCATCAACAACAGCATCAGGAGTTAAAATTGTTAACTTAAGCGATCAATACAACAAACATAGCCTTGTTCAAATAGATTTTGGCTAAATGTGCAGTCTTATAATGTCATATAACATATCTAAACCGAGATGACAACTTGAAGTATCGCACACCAGACAAGCGCTTTCTATGCAAAAATATAATGTTATTTAATTGAATATGAATGAATGAATTTGAAGTGTCTTTGCTGGTCAAAGGAAATTTGCACCATTAAAAAAACAACAACAACAACACAAGTTTCCTTAAATTTTGCGTCATTTGCTTGATTTTGCATTTAAATTTGAGTCAGTGATAAAAGTCATGAAATTGATCATTTGGTTTACTGTAAAAAATGCAGAGTTCCACACGATTAATTCAGATTGTCCCAACACAAATTGACTAAATTCACTTAACAAATTTAAGTCGATTTAAATTTAAAACAAATTTAAATCTCAAGAAGTGTGTTGTGTAAGCTCATTTTACATACAGCCGTGAAAATAAGTATTAAACACGTCACCATTTTTCTCAGAAAACATATTTATAAAGGTGACGTTGCAATTTTTCGCCGGATGTTGGTAACAACCAAAGAAATCCATAAATGCTAAGAAAACTAAACTAATTATTGGGATTACAAATAAAGTTATGTTTAATAAAATAAAATGACACAGGGAAAAAGTATTGAACACATGAAAAAGGGAGGTGTAGAAAGGCAGTGAAAGCCCAGACAGCAGGTGAAATCTCTCAGTAGTTCCTCAGCAACCCTCTGCCCTTCCTCAGTGCAAATTAATATTAGCTGCTGCAGTCCAACATCTACATTAGCAGGATGTTAAAGATGAAACCAGGATGGACATTTCAGTAAGACAATGATCCAAAACACAGCCAAGGAAACTCTCAAATGATTTCAGAGAAAGAAAATCAAGCTGTAGAATGGCCCAGCCAATCACCTGACTTGAATCCAATAGAAAATACAAATTAAAGATCAGATTTGATAGACGAGACCCACAGAACCATCAAGATATTTACACTCTGTTGAAGTCTGTAAAAAACCCACTCCTGAGCAATGCATGTGACTTTGTTCTCCATATGAGAGGCGTCTTTAAGCTGCCATCACCAAAATGCATTTTTATATAAAGTATTACATTGAAATATATTATATTGTTATATTATATTATGATAATATATTATATAATTATATTAAATTGAAGTGGGCGACGCAGTGGCGCAGTAGGTAGTGCTGTCGCCTCACAGCAAGAAGGTCACTGGTTCGAGCCTCCGCTGGGTCAGTTGCTGTTTCTGTGTGGAGTTTGCATGTTCTCCCTGCGTCCGCGTGGGTTTCCTCCGGGTGTGTTTCCCACCCCACAGTCCAAAGACATGTGGTATAGGTGAATTGGGTAGGCTAAATTGTCCGTAGTGTATGGGTGTGAATGAGTGTGTATGGATGTTTCCCAGAGAAGGGTTGCAGCTGGAAGGGCGTCCGCTGCGTAAAACAAATGCTGGTTAAGTTGGTGGTTCATTCCGTTGTGGCGACCCCGGATTAATAAAGGGACTAAGCCGAAAAGAAAATGAATGAATGAATTAAATTGAAGTAATTACATTTCAGTAGTTCAGTTTTTTCTCTTTGTGTTATTTCATAATTACACATAACTCATTTTTCAGATTTTTTGTTTTGTTGTATTTTTATATTTGTATTGTTCAGGTTTTTACCAAAATCTGTTGGTAAAGTTATAAAAGTTATCTTCCCCGCTGTAAACGATTTGAACAAACAGTAAAATATTTTTTGAGTTTTAGAATGGGAACCCTCTGTATTGTAGGAATGTTAGTTTTAATATCTGTCTGAATATTGCAGCACTTTCGCACACTGGAAGAGAGGAGGCGGAGCAACGGCATTAAAGAGGGGGGAGTTCTGCTGAGTGACAGCGGAATGTCCCGTAAAAGAGAAAGGCAGAGCTCTGGAACCCTAAACTCCGCTCTTAATCGCAGTCTGTCTCCCAAGGTCAGACAACAGATACGCCACATAGGAAAAGTATTCGATACCATCTTAAGACAACAATCTCCATTTAAAAGTCATGTTTGTGTTTGTGGAGAGGAGGTTCAAACGGTCTCTCTTCTGGTGTGTTTTTAATCCTGTAGCCCCATATGCCACTGTCTCAGAGCTCTAGCTGTGGCAGCGTTATTCCGCGCACACTGTCAGTCAACTCTCGAGACCTGGACACCCGACGCCTGCTTAAGGGTAACACACTCATCACAATATATTATGACACTTTGGCTGCGTCCAAAATCGTTTACTACAAAATAGGTACTAAGTTTGAATTTGAGTTTAGTCCTCGACTGTTAGAAAAGTACTGTCTATATAGTATGAATGTGAGTAGTATGAATGGAACTTGGATGTACTACATCTGCCATTTTGTCATGATCACGTGACCTGCCTGCTTCAGTTGCGTCGCATACAGGAATTCTCTCGAGAAGCTATCTCATTGAATGTGTACTTCAGAATATTGCTGGAAGTAGTAAGACATCCGGGTACTTCTCGCATAATGTTTTTTTTTTTCTAACTTCATGAATTTGGGCATGCTACTCGGTTCGTATACGGTTTTTAGCGTACAATATAGGTACATTATAGTATGGAAGTATGCAATTTCGCATGCAATTTATGCATGTTCAAAGTCTCTTAAATCACCTTTCCTCCCCATTCTGATGCTCGATTTGAACTGCAGCCGATTGTCTTGACCATGTCTACATGCCTAAATGCATTGAGTTGCTGCCATGTGATTGGCTGATTAGAAATTTGCGTTAACAAACAGTTGGACAGGTGTACCTAATAAAGTGGCCGGTGAGTGTATATAAAGTATACATATAAAGTTGAAAAAACTGTCATGCTCACCAAAATATTTAAATTATTTTTACATTTAAAAAAATTTGTTTTTTAGATTTTAACGTATTTTAAATGTCATTTTTTCTGTGACGCAAAGTGTCCTTTAGAAATTATGAATATGTGTCGAATTTAAGATAAATACACCAAAACAAAATTTGAAATCCTTTCTTTATTTAATCATGCAGCAGGTCAGCTGTATCTGAATGACGAGAGGCAGAGAATGAGCGAAATGTCCAACAGGGCAGTTTCTGAGACAAACGTCTTCCTGGAGCCGTTTCACTACCTGGATAATGGACACAACTATGACACAATGAGTGTGGACAGTACAGAGAGCCTGGAAACCAGCATTTCCGCATGTTCACCGGACAACATCTCCAGGTGAGAACAGGACTAATATCAGCACAGTCTATTCTGACAGTTCAACATGCATTATTTTGCATTTTTACACGGCTGACTGGAATACTCAATTCTGATTGGTCAGTCGCGGCATTCCAAGGTATGTTATTCCGAGATAACAACTGCTAAATAACACAGGCTCGTCTGGAAGCTTTGAAAAATCCATAAAAAAATTTTCAGAATTTGAAGCCTTTTGAAAAAAAGTTGAAAGCTTTTTAACAAAGATTGTTTGCCTTTTTGTTTAAATAACTCTGGGATTAAATATTTTCATTGAAAACGAGGGTTAGATAAAAAGATTTCTATAAAATTATATCTTGTGTGCTATTTGAGCTAGCAAAGACGAAATCTTTCCCTTCAAAACTGTGAATTATTGTTTTACTCGCCTAATTTACTACTATATGTGTTTCCATTAAATGTTCTTCATGCAATATTCCAAAATGTGTGCAAATGTGTCAAGTGCATAAGAATCATGTATGTTGTGCTTTGCAGGAGCATTCATAAGAGTTCGTAAGGATGCTGTTTAGACAGAATCTGCCTTTAAGTAGCCCAGATATAAACACTTCCTGTCTGAGGAATTTTGATTGCATTCCGAGCTCGTTCCCAGTTCCTGAGCCTTAAGGTGCTCTGGAATAAACCGAGGGATTTTATTTGGACAATGCATTATTTTTATGTGCAGTTTAACAGGAAAAGCATCAAGTTTAAAAGGCTGAGTTTCACCAAGCGTGTGCATGTGTGTGTGGTCTATATAGCGCCAGCACAGCTAATATGGCGAAGATAGAGGAGATGGAGCGCATGCTGAGAGAAGCTCAAGCTGAGAAGCACAGGCTGCTGGAGCACAGGGTACATTTGGTTGTTTTTAGTTTTTTAATACAGAGATATCAATACGCAGATGCATTAAGGAGGAGCACTGTTTTATTCTTCCGCAGGAGCGAGAGATGGAGCTGCGCAGACAGGCTCTGGAGGACGAGAGAAGAAGAAGAGAAGAACTGGAGAGGAGGCTGCAGGAGGAGACCAGCAGAAGACAGAAACTAGTGGAGAGAGAGGTGAAGATACCTGACTAACCTGTTTACGGTTGCACTAATTCCAACACTAAAAATACTCTGGGTTATTATACAGTTGGACGCAAAATTATTAGTCTTCCAGTGAAATCTTTTTCAAGTATTTCCCAAATGATGTTTAACAGAGCAAGGAATTTTTCACAGCATTTCCTATAATGTTTTTCCTTCTGGAGAAAGTCTTATTTGTTTTATTCGAACTAAAATGAAAGCTGTTTTTAATTTTTAAGAAAACATTTAAGGTCACAATTTAATTGTAATAATTTTAATAATTTATTTCAGTTGTCTACGAATTAAACCATTCTTATACAGTGATTTTCTTTACAATGGTTTTCTTTCGTTACCCTCCCTAACTTGCCTAATTAATCTAGTTACGCCTTTAAACTGCACTTTAAGCTGATATTTTGTCTTTGAAAAAATATCTAGTAAAATATTATTTACTGTCATCATGGCAAAAATAAAATAATTTGTCATTAGAAATGAGTTATTAAACTATCATGTTTAGAAATGTGTTGAAAAAAAACTTCTTCCCATTAAACAGAAATTGGAGAAAAATATACAATAATTCAGGAGGGCTTATATCTGTAGTTACTATTAATCTTTTTTGTTTGTTTATTTTGTTATGTTTATTACATTGATTAAAGTTATTCTACTATCATCTTTTCTTTTTTCATAGACTCTTGTTGATCTTTTCTTGTTGATACACCAGGTTATTATAGTTAGGCAATCATTTATTTGTTTTGTTATATTTATTACACTGATAAAAGTTGTATTGTATTGTCATTTTTAATTTTTTCATACACTTTTTTTTGTTTTCAGAAAGAAAATACATACAGAATATACATAATTTCTCAGACAGAAAGACATTTTGTAAATGCTTTTAATTTACTTCCCTTTATTAGTCAATTAATCTCATCCAATATTAAAGTTTGTATTGAAATAATATGTGTGTGTACTGTGTATATTTATAATATACTGTATATATAAAACACTCATGCATGCATATATTTGAGAAAATGTTTATTTATATTTAAATATTATTTAAATATTTATTAAAATAAAAATTTATATGATACAAATTAGATTTAAATATCTATGTAGCAAAATTGTTTTGTAAAGTTTTGTTTCTATGTATGTTTTTATGTTGTTTCCATGTCACATATACATAATAAATATATATAATACACACACACATATTATGTCAAAACAAACATTTATTTTGGATGCAAAATATATATATGAAAAGGATTATTTCAGTTAGTAATTTAAATAAAAATTAATTTAAAGTAATCAAAATAAAAAATTGCTAAATTACAATTAAAATAAAAATATAAATCACTAGTTGTATAGTTTTATATTAGGATCAAAACCAACACCGGAATACATACAAAGAAATGTTCAGATATAACAATTCTCATTTGTAATGTTTTAAGTTTTAATGTTGTCTTTTTACAAGACACGGCATGCATTTTTTTCTTAGCAAAGATAACGTTTTGTATTTTTGCTGTCCATATTTAATACATTTCTTCTATTCTAGGGCTAGGCAGTTTGGCCTAAAATCAACATCTCAATTAATTGAACATTTTAAGTTGATTGTGATTATTGAACAATTATTTTATTTATTGATTTTTTTGCCCTCATAGTTCACTGACAGGTTTTGTACAGTAAATATGCTCACATATTACAAGTGAGAGAATTCTGAATGAAGGGCGCATTACTTGATTTTAAAATAATTGAAGTTGAATTTTGACTTTTGGAAACAAAATTAATTATTATTATCATGTTTTTCATATTAAAAGTAGAAAATAAGCAGTATCTCTTCTAAATAAATTAACTCTTGTATATCCTGTAAATAATAGTTTAAACAGTACATTTCTTGCATCTTCTGTAAACAAATATTTTAATGTAAAAAATAAATTTATTGTATCAGAAAATATGCCATCTCAAGGCTTTTCTGCCGCAGTTTACAATCTTTGTCAATGTAGTGCAAACGTGCAATGTGTAGTTACATTTTTTGAAAGGTGTGCAGGTATGCGACCGCGCGAAGGCTGCAGACCACACTCGTGCGTTCGATGCAGAAGTGTAAATCAGTCTTAACAGATCGGGGTCACATGACTCCACACATGGTAGGGAAAGTAATAGAAAAAATTTACTTGGAAAAAATTAGATCGATTATAGGTTCTGAATGTCAATTTCGATTATTTTTCAATTAATCGCCCAGCCCTAATTACTCCTTATTATTGTCATGATAATATTTTTGATTATTACCATTTTTATAAAGCATTTCAGGGTACTGAAAATCATTTAACATTTGTAAAAGCAATATAATGAAAGCTTAAAGATAGCTAAAGCAATATAAATAATAATAATAATAATAATAATAATAATAATAATAATAATAATAATAATAAAATCTGCAATGTAAGGTTTATCACACATTAAAATCTTACAGCTATTCATTTTATATAAAAAAACTGCTTATAAAAATCTGCTTATTTATCATGTGGCTGATAAATCAGTATATACAGTAACGTATTCTAGCACAAATTATAATGAATTATACTTAACAAATGTGCATGCATGTATTCACACAGACATAGTCTCATTCATAAGACAGATTTTATTAGATCTGTCTGTTTGTGTGTGTCCAGTCTCGTCCGCTGACTCGGTATCTGCCGGTGAGGAAGGATGAATTTGACCTGCGAGGACACATCGAGGCAGCCGGTCACCATCCAGAGACCTGCTTTCATCTGGCTATCACTGAGAAGACCTGCAGGGGCTTCCTGGTCAAGATGGGGGGCAAAATCAAAACCTGGAAAAAGCGCTGGTTCGTCTTTGACCGCAACCGTCGGACACTGGCATATTATGCTGGTAATTACACTGTAATTACTCAGTAAAGCTTAATAATCAATGTCAACGAAAAGCCCTGATTTTTCAAATGACAATCCATTATAAATTACATTAGAAATAACTCCATTATAAATACATCTATATATTATTATTATTATTTTAATTATAACTTGGCCTGTTTTGGGATTGAACTCAAAATTTTGCCTCGAATTCTTGTTCCTTGTTGACATGTAATGCTTTTTGCAACACCTCTCAATGAAATGTGGACCGTGAAATGTTCTCTGTTAATTAAAGAAGTCAATATTGATACTTCAATTTGCCACGAGAACAACCTTACACCACAAGAGGGCCACGCTGAGCTGTGTCCTTCACAAAAGTCACAGCAGAAACAATGGTGCATTGATGAGCAGCGAATCATACCAGATTTAGCATGCCAAAATTAGATCTTACCTGTTTATTTTACACTCAAGCTCTTATGCTTATCAACTCAACTATGTTACATCATACTGTAACGAGTAATATAATTTAGCAAAGGTTAAACAGTATGCTCTTTAAAAGAAGACTAAAATGGTTATATTGTTTTTCTTTTTCTCCAGATAAACATGAGACCAAAATGAAGGGTGTTATTTATTTCCAAGCCATTGAAGAAGTGTATTACGACCACTTGAAGAACGCACACAAGGTGAGCCAAAGAAGTGGAGACTTTAGTGAGAAATCAGTGCTCATTAGCCATGTTTGCATATTTTATTTAGAATTAAATCATACTGATTGCTGAATCTGAACATAGTGTTTAATGTGAACGCTGAATAAAGTGATTGATGTGTGTGTTTATATGCTGCAAGCTTCAGGTTGGGTTTGACCTTCTGACGTGTGTACACTGCATGCAGGAATATACAGTGTTTCCCTCTGCTGGTTTAAGATGTAAATACTGCCTCTTGCTTTTTTTCTTCTTTTCTTAAGCAGACGTGATATTTATCTATTTTGGGAGATGATGAACACATGAAGCGGTGTGCTTCAAAGTTGAACAAAACAAGGCATCTGTCAAACGGCGGCTGGGCGACATTGTCCAATGATATTTCACAGATTATGTTTTTTATTTCTACTTTTCTCCAACATCCATTTATAGAGATAGTAAGATTTCTAGATTTAAAAAAATCATCATTTAAAAATAGTGTGCTGTTTTCTGTCCTGTTTTGACACCAAACTGTGCTTCCTGTTGAGCAGCATAAATGTATAAATAATATATAACAGTGAAAAAACAGTGGTAATAAAATTAAAGCAAACAACTTTAAAAATGTAACAGATTTACTACATTTAAACAGACAAAAGTTTTGTTCCCTAAAAATATTTCACTTGTGTTTTATTATGGTTATATTGTCAAGATGTGCATACTGTACAGTGGGCAAAAAAACATGTTGAACCAGACACTATTTTCTCAGAAAATATATTTCTAAAGGTGCTGTTGATAAATATAGTACCTTTTTAACTTTTATTTAATGTTTACAATGCAAATCCAATTAGTTCCACTTATTTGGTAAACAAAGCAAGTCTATCAGATAATATATCTACTGAAAGACAGAAAATGTCACTTTATAAACTGTATTGTGAATAAATCATATGAAAATTTTTATATTAGACAATAACATTACTGAATTAATTTAAAAACTGAAAAAATATAAATTTACTCACATTTACACCAGTAAATAACAAAACTCAATGTTGGGCTAAAAATCTGCGGATTTCTCCTACCTGCCAACACTCCTGTTTTTCCCGGGAGTCTCCCGTATTTCAGCCCCATCACCCGCCCATCTCCCATATTGTTCTGTCTCCCGGAAAACTCGTGGAATTCCTCCTCCACCCCCCCAGCTTTTAGGTACAGTCCGGCGAGCTTTTTGGTTCAGTCCCCTTGCGCATCGAACCCAACTTGCAACTATCTTCAAACCCTCTCCCCGCTCTTCAGTTCGCACGCACCTTCCCCCCGGTCTTCATTTTGGCGCACCGCCCCCCACCTCCCCCAACCCCCCTCCTCTCCTGCATAAAATCTCCCGCATTTATTTATCTAAATGTTGGCAGGTATGGGATTTCTGTGTGCTCAGAATTCCGTACGGGTCTAGTTATGTGTAATAAAATGAAATGACACATGAACATAAAAGAAAAAATGCATGGAAGGCCCAAATGGCAGCTGAAATCTTTCAGAACTTCTTCAGCGATCCTGTCCCTCGTCAGTGTACATGAATATTAGCTGAAGAAAATAAAAACAAAAGATCAAAGTTGATAGACGAGACCCAAAGACCTATCAAGATTTGTAGACTCTGTTGAAGTTTAGGGGGAAAAAATCACACCTGAGCAATGCATGCGGCTCCATTCCCTATACAAGAAGCGTCTTGAAACACCATTACTCAAAAAGCCCTTCATACAATATATGAAATACATTTAAGTAGTTCAGTACTTTCTCCTTCTGTCATTCTTTGGTTATCTTCAGCACTTTTGCTGAAACACTCTCTGTGTTTGTTTGTGTATGTGTGAATGTACTTTATGTATGTATATATGTATGTATGAATGTTTGTATGATTGTGTGTATCTATCTATCTATCTATCTATCTATCTATCTATCTATCTATCTATCTATCTATCTATCTATCTATCTATCTATCTATCTATCTATCTATCTATCTATCTGTCTATCTGTCTATCTTTCTGTCTGTCCGTCCGTCCGTCCGTCCGTCCGTCCGTCCGTCCGTCCGTCCGTCCGTCCGTCCGTCCGTCCGTCCGTCCGTCCGTCCGTCCGTCCGTCCGTCCGTCGGTCTGTCTGTCTGTCTGTCTGTCTGTCTGTCTGTCTTTTGTATTTTCCAGAAATACTGTATTTCTGATAAAACCTAGCTGCATTCTAGTGGTGATAAAACACATTAAGACACAATTAAACGTTTTTAGTTGTTGTTTAAACACTTTATTTTGAAATATAATCTGCTTATATATTTATGGCAAAAAATGATCCATATGGTCATTAAATTTAGATGAAAAAGATCATAAATGCTGTTGGTGAAAGAGTAAATGACTATAGAAAAAGATGTGTCCCATTGCCAAACCAGCTGAGAACCACTGTTTCATGGCATCGATGCAAAAATCCCTGTTTTGTAACCTCATTTTTTTAGAGCGTAGTGTTGCAACTGACAGCTTTCCCTCCCATTAATCTTGTTTTCTCCACACTCAGAGCCCGAACACCTCGCTGACGTTCAGTGTGAAGACACATGACCGTGTTTATTACATGGTGGCTCCTTCCCCAGAGGCCATGAGGATCTGGATGGACGTTATCGTCACTGGAGCCGAGGGATATACACACTTCCTACTGTGAGCCGGACTCATCTTTGTTTAACAAACATTTAACAAACCCAAAGTGACCTTCACAGTTCAGCTCAGCCTGCTGAAAGGATCTCATTTTTCACGTCAGCCTTTCTGGAGAGAGGTTACACTTTTATGATCCTCTTTCTATCAGGATAGAGCGTCGACTGAACGTTTTTCCAGTCATCTGTGACCTAGTTTGGAAAAACTGGTGCTTTACCCACTGCGTCCTGTCCTGAGTTTACAGCTTTCAGACTACAAAGGTACCCACTCTTGAATTGTTTGCCCCCGTATTGTTCACTTCCGGGGTTAGAAGCAATGTAAATGAGAGATCACTCACTGCTCTTTGCATTTCTCAAACGTGCCAATGAAGTTTTGACCTGGATATACCTCAAAAGAAAAGACTGGTTGTGCTTGTTAAAACTAGACACCAAAGACAGCAGTGTTGCTGGTGTGCCATACATACTGCAACCATCAGGGTATTTCTCAGCTTTGTTTATGTATCCAACAGTGCTGAACATTTGTCCTATTATTGACCTTGTTTTTCTGTACAATTTATATCATTCCCACTTTCACCAAGTGCCTTGCATTTGTCAATATAGGATGAGAATATTTAGCTATATTATTGTAGTATGATATAAATAGACTGTGGTTTTTAGAGCACAAAAGTCAGGTCCGTGAAGCAAAAAAACTTCCATTGAACTTATTTTTGAATGAACTTATCCCTTTAAAAGCAAAATTCATGAAAAAAAATCATGAAAAACATTTCCCATTATGAATTTTCACAGCAAAGCAACCCAAAAGTGATCTTTAACTCCTAAGACTTATAAGTAAGTTATAATAAATTCTTATGGGAAACATGAATGGAAAAAAATCCTGAATCTGCGCTGCTGTAAAAGCGTGCAGCACTAATGCACTCTATTAACGTTATTTTCTATTGACCAGCTGTGCCTCCACGATGCTCAGGAACATTCCAGAAGGAAGACTTTAGCACCAAAGACAAGCTGAATATGTTTTTCAGCATGATATGAATGTAATGATGTACACCTGTCAAATAATAGGACATCCACGGAGGTTTATGAGCCTTTTAAATAAGCTTATGATAATGATATTTTATTAGATTTCTCATGTTGTTTTATGTAGTACCACAATCGGCCAGAAGAGGGTTTTGCTTATTGAATTTAGATTTTATTCACAGCGAGAGTCTCATTTGACCTTTTAGTTTTGTCCACATGCATGTCTGAATTTATGATTGTGTATCTGATATATATTTTAAAAGTGTAGGAATCAGTATCTGAAAATACAGAAATTATATGAATATTAGTGTAGATAATAAATGCAAGGGTTGTTGTAAAAGAAAACAATGAAGGCACATTTGCTTTCTGACAGCAGAACAGGAAAACAGAACAGGACTTTTGTAAAGTTGGATTAGTCCATTTATTCCACCATCAAAATATTGTGCAATTTTAAAAGCCCGTCCACATCACAATCTGTAACTGCACACTGTAAAATCAATAATTAATTTTAAGCTGAATCAAATTATGAGTCATTTGAACTCATATTATTTAAAACTGACTTAAATATTAAGTTGGAACATGATTAACTTAGTTTAATAAGTTACACTTAACTAAAAACATAGGTTGTCATGACTAATTGATCATATCATATTTTGGGTCACACTTTATTTTGATGGTCCATTTGTTAAATATAAATTACATTGCATCTACATGCCAATTCTCATTAGATTATCGGTAGACTGTTAGGTTGAGGTTAGGGTAAGTTAACATGTACTTGCAAAGTTTATATATATTTATATAACTGACTATATTACTTATAGTCAGTTAAATGTCTGTTGAAGGAGCATTATCAACAGATATTAAGCAGGCTGTCTACTAATACTCAAATGGACCATCAAAATAAAGTGTTTCCATTTTTTACAGTGAAGGAATAACTTATAACAACAGTTTTGTGGTCTTGTCACTTTAAATGCTTGATCTCTTTAAAGAAGGATGGATTCTGATTGATTTTTATATATATAATTGTGATGTGGACTTTATTATTCTTTTTTTCTAATGAATTCTTTATAGTTTATTCTTATAGTATAATTCCTGATGTAAATAATCTTTAAATTGCATTCATATGCATTAGTTTTTCCACATCCTGTCATAGTTTAAAATCTTTGAAGACCAAATTGTCCTTCATACAGGGTGTCTGCAGGGTTTTAAAAGTCTTAAAATGTCTTAATTCTCAAAAACTAAATTTAAGGCGTTAAAACGTTTTAAATCTACTGAAATATTGATGTGTAGGTCTTAAATCTTTTTAACAGGTCTTAATTTTCCCTTGTTCATGTAAAGCTACTCAATCTGTCCATACAATCGCCAACAATCCATCTCAGTCAAACTTTTTATTTTTAAATTTTTTAAAATGTTTTAACTCTATTTACAATAATAATAGTTTTATTAATATCCTTACAATAACATTTGTTAAAAGGTCTCCAAGTATTTACTGCTGAGGATACTGACCTGGGGTGCGTTTCCCAAACAACAACGTAACTTGCAGCTGAACTTTCATAGTACGATGCATCGTTTGGGAAATAAGCAATGTAGTGACGAGTGTTTCCCAAACCTGTTGTTTCTCTGTCGCAGATCCATCATTTGAACCACGTTAGTTATAATGTAAAACGCCTATAATGACGCTCTAGACCGGGTGGAGTAACATTTTTTTTAGAGAAGAACCCCATCATATCTTTGAGCAAATTATATTGCTTTACACGCACACACACTTAAAATAATCCAATATTAGTTTTGATAAAAACATGCACTCGCTTACCATATTATTTGAAATATATGTAAATGGCACACACCCTGTACAAAGCCTATGTTTCCTTTACAAATATTATTGAGAACATTACATACTCTATTCTAAAACATAAAATCACTTACGAAAGCTAACACATATTCTAATCTCATAAATAAATCATATAACTAAATAATTAAATAATGAGGCTATTTATTGAGAAATTAAATTTAATATTTATTATTTAATAGGAAATGAAAAAAAATCTTACTTTAATAATAATATTAATGATCATGATGATCACTATTATTATTATTATTAGTAAGTAGGATATTGTTTTTTTCTTTTTTCTTTTTTGAAACGTCTACTTTTTGACACATGCAAACCACTGCAGAAATGTTCTAACCAACAGGCCCATGTCATATACAGTACAGATACTTAATAAATAACCTACTATAAATGAAAAGCATTAACGTATGCTATGTTTTTTTGGTTTTCACAAGCTTTGGAGACGTAACGTAAGCTCCACTTTTAAATAATAGGTCACCTATAGCTTTTGTCATGAGACATGGCTGTGTTCAAAATGACATCAATGTTTTTAAAGTGCACAATTGTAAACATGAAGATCACTAAAACTGAACTGTAAAAATACTTTGAAAGCAAATTACACCTAAGAGAGATGACCTTAATGCCAAACCAAGTTTAAATGTTAGAATGTTCTAAATGAATAGGGCATGGGGGGATAACTGGAAATAGAACACAGCCAGGAAATCTTTTTCTAACTACATCTCCAGAGGTGTAGTTTCAAACGTACAAGTTTGCGAAGCAGTTTGCGATTGTTTGTTGGAACGATGGATTTGGGAAACGCCAAATCCACTAACTATGTTTGTAAGGACGGAACTTGCGGCCTTAGTTGGCAAATGATAAATTCCGGAAACGCACCCCAGATCTATATTTTATATTATTAAATTATAATTATTCTTGTTACATTATTAAATGTACTAAATTTTTATCATTTTATTGATAGGGCAATTGAAAATATTTTCCAACTGGAATATTCGGAAAAAATCTTTAGCATTTAGCCCTGTATGAGTCTAAAATTTCATTCATCATGCTCTTAAAAATGTCTTAAAAAGTCTTAAATTTAACTTGGTGAAACCTGCAGAAACCCTGTTCATAATTTTATAATTGTGCATGTCATTTAGTCTCATTTCAATAATCATTTCTGGCAAATACTTACAGATCAGGATGTAAAATGAAGTAACTGTAATTTGCCAGTAAGTAGATCAATGTTTATGAGCACTTTAAGACTGAACAGTATTTTAGAGGTGCTTTGAAAATCCATTACCAAGCACTGCAAAGCATTATAAAGATCACAGTAACAAAAGTACTTATTTGAAATGTATCTCAATACTTATATACTCCGCTTTTGTCAGTATTTTAAACCACCGAGTGTTTATTTTTCAACAAAATCAAAAATCTATATTTTTATTGTAAGCATGTTTTTAGCTCATAATATGTGAACCATAATAAAACCACATATGAGTAAAACCTTTTTTATTTGTATGTATGATGGTATAAGATTATAACCATTAGCTGTGGTATGAATGTTTATATTTATGCATTATCGTTTGTGATGAATGAGACATGCCAACCCTGAAACCCATTTCCAGCCCGCCTTTCACACGTTCTCACCTCTCATTCGCTCAGAAACATGTAATCAAGTGTGATTCAATTATTTACTTACAACCAGAGCATTCAATGCAGCCCATCTGTATCATAAACCACTGATTTTACATACATTTTACACACTATAGTTGATTTTAGACAGATGGACTGTGTTACGTGTCAAATATGAGAGTCCATTTTATTTCTCCTTGCCTCCTCACCACACCCCTCTTCTCCTGGCCCCCCTATTGGCTGACCTAGTGAGGTTGCCATAGCGACTTTTTTTTTTCTCAGCGGCGCATGGATAATTAGCTAAACATCTCCTAACAGAGCACATCTTTTCACTGGGGGTGTTTATGTACACCGATGGGGAATACGACACAAGCCTTCTGTTGTCTTTTTAAAATATCAGGAGAGTTTATGACTATCCATCCTGCTCATAATGGCGCATTTGTTCTCTATTGTACGAGCCGAAGGGTGTGTGTGATATCAGGCAACATGGTTCAAATCAATTCAGCTTTCAGACAAGGGGAAATTGTGTTTTCTCTGAGATTCATGTTTCAAAACAGAGAGATTATGGTGCTAATCTCATGTTTGGATGCACGTAAATAAACTAAATGCATATGCAGATTATCTTAATCTCATTTTAATCCCTTTCTTTGTGACACAACGATGTATTAAATCATTGCGCATGCGATTGCCTTTGCCATCTGCTTTGTGAGGAGAGCACCTGAGAGCATGGCTGTCATTCCAGTAGATTTAGGGGTTTGAATTTAATTTAAAATAAAACTTTTAAGCCGTTCTTTAACATAACAACAGCCTGAAAATGCTAAATTATGAACATGGGATTGAAAGTGCAAGTTTTTAACAACTACACCATTGTTGTTCCTATGTAAAGATGAAGGTGGACACTGTAAAAAAGTCTTTTTTACAGTTAAAGTTGTTTTATTTGAATCAACATTTCTAGTCATCTCAATTTACACCAATCAATCTGACTGCCAATATAAAAGGAGCACTCCACTGTTTTTGGAAATAGGCTCATTTTAAAAGTCTCTCAGTACTAAACTGTTGAATTTTACAATTATTTAATACATTCAACTGATCTCTGGGTCTGGCAGGACCACTTTTAGCTTAGCTTAGCATAAATCATTGAATCAGATTAGACCATTAGCATAAAAAAAGAGCTTTGATCATTTTTCTATTTAAAGCTTGACTTTTCTGTAGTTGCAGATTGTACTATGATTGACTGAACTATTATGGCAGGATTGTTAAACCAGAGTATAGTTTCAAGCCATATCACCCTACAGTACACTGTAAAAAATGCAGGGTTCCACACAATTCATTCATGTTGTCCCAACACAAATCGATTAAGTTAACTTAACTTAACACGTTTAATAAATTTATATGGATTGAACATAAAAAATTAAGTTGTCTGAATGAAATCTCAAGAATTTTGTTAATTCAGCTTATTTTAAATAAATAGTTTGAACGAGCAAAAAAATAAATAAAGTTTTGAGTGTTTAAAATAGCAGTTTTTCATTTTCCATTGGTCCTCCTAGATGTGGAGATCAGCTGAATGGGTTCAAAAAGTGCATAAGTCAAGGGTTTAACTCTAAGGGAGTTGTAAAATGAGCCTATTTCCTAAAACTGGCTGTTCCTATAAGTTAAACTTTGTATAACAAAGTACACAGTTACAGTGTACAGCCCTTTAAGCCATTTTTGTAGATCAAGGAACAAGGAGCTTTTTAGTATTTATTTTCAGTTTTACTACATTGTTATTTTACATTTTTGTTTAAGCACTTGGCTGATGCTTTTATCCAAAGCAACTTGCATTTGATTGAAGGTAATTTTTTTCTAATTTCTTGCTTTATCTTAGAATCGAACCCTCAACCATGCTAGTCCTGAAGTACACTCCATTTTTTTGTAGAAATAGGCTAATTTTAAAAGTCTCGTAGTGGTAAACCGTTGAATTTTACCAGCAGATTTCTGGGTCTGCCGGTAGCACTTTTAGCTTAGCTTAGCTTAGCATAAATTATTGAATCGGATTAGACCATTAGCATCTCGCCCAGAAAAAAAAAGAGTTTTGATAATTTTCCTATTTAAAGCTTGACAGAACCATTATGCCAGGATTATTACACCAGGGTATATTTCTTAGCCTTATCAACCTCCTAGAAAATGGCAGCTTTTAATCTTCCCGGACTGTTCCTATGTACTGTTCCTATGAGGTAAACTTATATGGGGTATCTATCTATCCTATGGGGTATAACTATTTTTTGTTGAAACCTGGTTAAAATAAGTTAAAGTTTCATAAAAACATTTGTTGTCATGAGTTTTTGTGAGGTCATTTTTTACAGTGTACAGCCCTTTAAGCCATTTTTGCAGATCAAGGAACAAGGAGCTTTTTAGTATATATTTATTTTCAGTTGTACTACATTGTTATTTTACATTGTTATTTTACATTTTTATTTTTCATTGTTATTTTACATTTTACATTTTTGTTTAAGCATTTGGCTGATGCTTTTGTCCAAAGCAACTTGCATTTTATTAAAGGTACAAATTTCATCAGTTCATAATTTCTTGCTAGTACTGAAATACACTCCACTTTTTTTTGGAAATCTTAAAAGTCTCTTAGTAGTAAACTGTTGAATTTCAGCATTTTTTAAAACATTCAGCTCACCTCGGGTCTGTCGGGAACACTTTTAGCTTAGCTTAGCATAAATCATTGAATTAGATTAGACCATTAGCATCTCACCCAGAAAAAAAAAGAGCTTTGATCATTTTAAACAAGGAGCTTTTTAGTATATATTTACTTTCAGTTTAACTACATTGTTATTTTACTTTTTGTTTAAACATTTGCCTGATGTTTTTATCCAAAGCAACTTGCATTTGATTGAAGGTCAAATTTTCATCAGGTCTTATTTTCTCTTAGAATCGAACTCTCAAGTACTGAAGTACATTGTTATTTTGAATTTATATTTTTGCTCTGGGCAGATGTTTTTATCTGTAGTGATTTACACTGCATTAAAAATATACACCTAAATTTCCCTGGGAATTGAACCCCCAGATCTCCATTCTGGTATTTTGGTGGACTGATGAAGGTGTTTTATAATTTGTGAAGAAAGGAGCCACATTAGAACGTTTTGACTCTTTAACCAAGGACATTTGATTTGACAACCAGTTAGGTGTTAATGCCATACTCTACAATTTAAGCTACAGTATGTACCAATTCCATGCTGTGTAACCAGGGCTCAAAATAGGACCTCATGCAGGATTTATCTTGTGCACATCTCCTTGCGCTCGTCAATTGTATTCATTTTTTTTCGGTGCCCTAGATCAGACCGCAGGCTACATTTGACATTTTCGCTTAACCGTGACTCACTTTAATTTTTGTAATTGAGGTTTTGTGATCATTTTCAAAACTCTTCATGTTCACAGTCAGGTTTTGCTGTGTTTAGAAAAACAGACATACGCCTTTCATCTTCTTCAGTCCCCAAAGGGGTTGCACATCCAGACACAAGGGACGGTTTCCATTAACATTAGACTGCTCTTCGGCTAATCACCCCGTGAAGTGGTGAAGTCCTCGTGTTTTTCCAGTTAAACAGCCTCACTGCCCTGGGCTCTGATTTGGACAAAAGAGCCTTGTTTGTGCTGTGTCTTTGCAAGGAGATTCATCAGTAAATATCCATCTTTTGTTTTCTTTTTTTCTAATGGGAAAACTGCAACCCCCAGCTCTGTTGACCCCGTGATGGAGATAAACACAGCAAATATCAGATGCTGCTTGCTTATTTACAACAGCATATGTTTGAAATGGCTATCAAATCCTTGCACAATGCTTTTAGCATTTCTTGCTATGTCACGACGGACTGAAAAAAAGAAAACCCAGCTGTGATAGATCCGAAAAGGCTTTCTTTTTTTCCCACCCTCCCCTTTCTTGTTCTCCTTCTCTATTCGTACCACAGTGGCTCTCTGTCTCGTCTCGTTCTCTCTGTTCCCCCATTTTAGCTTCCATTCATTTTCCTTTTAAAAAGGCTGCTGCTGATCCTCCTGCATGTAAATAACCTCATTCCTATTACAGATCCATTAGAAATGTATAAGTCGCATGCAGCAGCTGCATGGTTGCGTGGCGGGAATTCTATAGCATGTTAGCATCTTAGCACACAGCTCACTGACCCGGTAATGCTGACATTCATGAGGTTTACAATTCAGGTCAGTGGGTTTTTCAGCCCAACAGCATGGCACTGCAGAGGAAGCTGGGGGTGGGGGTGGTTGGCAGTGGTGGAGGCCTCTGTCTTTATAGTGGAAAAAGCTCCACTTCTACTGTCTGTCCTCGAACTGAGGAGTGACACAGTTACGTAATGCGACAATATACTGCATCGTCAGTCCCTCACAACCTAATTCTGTCCTATACAATCCATTCCCATGTCATAAAGCACCCTGCATGACATTGAAAGCGTTCTAGGTATAATCACATTTTATTAAATAGGAAACATGTGACATTAAGATAATCACACCCAGTCATACACGCACTCATACACACAAAAATAGTCCTCTATTAAATATGTGCATGTGATGGCAACTTAAAAAAGGATCTATCTGTCCAAAACTCGTCATCCATGAAAGTCTTAGCTTACCTATAACACCAACTGCCTGCGAAACATCACCTCTACTGTCCTTTAATGCAGTCTCACACAACGTTCAAGTGCAGGCGGAAAGAAAAATCCACAAAGTTAGATCCATACGCCTCATGGTTTTTCTTTCGATGACATGTTACACACACATTTGTTACAGCTGACAGGCACTGTGTGACTTAACACAGTGTTTACAAAAACAGCGAGAAAAGGACATCGGGAGAGGAGTGAGATGGCTCGTCTGGTTGAAAAAGTAGGGCATGCGTTCTGCTACATACATTCAAAAGAGACTGTGAATATCCTGTCTTGGCATGAACTGTACAGGTAAGATATTCTGTTTGTTTGCATACAACACGTGGGAGCTCCAAAAAGACTAACATTGATCCACGAAGTTCACTTGAAAAGGAAAAAACGTTGGAAAAAGACACCAGACAAAAAAGAATCTAAAAAAAGAAGGCCAAGGCTACAAAGATTCCTCCATTGCTCTGTAACAAAACCTTTTTTGTGTGTGTGGCAGGCTGGGAAGATAAGAAAAAAGCACCTTGTGATGATACTTGGCCCCTGCGGTGTTTTTAGACCTGGGCGAAAACCAGAAGACTCGATGATGGATTGCTTGCTTCTTCTCTGAGGCTTTTAATTACCACAAAAGACCATTATAAAGCATTACAGTGCCGGAGATAATGGACGGATGCATTGCTTGTTTTTTCAGAGAAGGTCTACATGGCTCAGGATTCCAGGTGAGGGCTCTTGTGCTTTAGTGCCTGCCATTTAATTTCCATGTTTGGTTGCCATGGGGATCATTTAGACAGGGTCTTTGTGTGTGCGTCTGGGCCTGATGGCGCACAGAATTAAATCCACAGCGTCAGATTGTTCAGGAGTGATATGAAGACAGAAAGAAGAAACACTGGTGTGATTGACACCAGTGTGTAAATTGGTTTAAATAATGAAAACAGTCCAGTTGTTCCTGTAAAAAGGCTCAAACCAGGCACAGTGATGCCTGATTGAATATTAAAAAGTAGATCTTGAAGAAAACTGCCAGTGGAATGTGTCAAGGTTTTGTCATAGAATTTGAGTATCAGTTATTTTCGGGGGACGGCAGCTGTAGCTGTTGGTGCAGGCTTATTGCTGGTCTTACGAACGGGCATTTTGGAGACGGGGATCTTGGAACGTGCAGCTTCCCCCCTTCCCTGCACTGAATGGTAGGTTGCAGTAGATCCGTGTTTAATTGGGATCTTAGACTCCCGGGATAAGCTTGTGGCACCAGAACGTGCTGATGTCTGGAGACCAAGTTTGCCATCCATAATATCCTCTTGGCTGTGGGAGAGAGTTGGAGTGACAGCCCCTGATTCTGTGGAGACATCACTGAGGGCCTCTTTGCTGCTGCTTTCACGTGAGAGAGTAAATGAGCTCTCCTCTTCGTGCACTGGTGTTGGTAGATTCGAGTGGTCCTCATCTCCATTGGGCTGGGAATCTCGAGGATGCATTTTAGGTCTGCCTCCACCACTAACAGGGATCTTACTCAGAGTTGTGGGCTTTACTGCAGGACCCCTTTTCACTGCCTCCCTCAAATCCATACTGCCGTCATCTTCTCTTTTTGAAGAAATGAAGGATGGGGTAATACCCGAAGGCGACTTCAAGACAGGAATGTGTGGTGCGGAGGCACCTGTGGGTGATTTCATGGTACTAAGTGCTGGCATGGTTGCAAATTGTGATGAGGCAAGAGTGGATGGAGGTTTAGCAACAGGAGCCGTTGATTCAGAAATGGAGGTTTTCCTTACAGATGTTGTGCTAGTTTGGGTACAAGATTTTGAAGTCTGCACTGTTGGTTGTTTTGTCTCAGCCTTGGCTATAGGAGCAGTGTTACGGCTTGTCGATAATCCAAATGTCGTCACATATTTTGGTCTTGGTGTCGGTGCAGGGGCTGGTGCTGGTTTTCCAAATGGTGGTGGAAAAGGGGTGTATTTGGTTGCAGAGGTAGCTTGTTTTGATTCATGGGTAATGCTTGGAGCTGATTTTGAAGCAGGGGTTGGGGCTTGGGTAGGTTTAGCCACAGGGATCTGGGCAGGTTCAGTTTTGGTAACAGCAGCAGTTTCAGGGGTAGAAATGATTGGTGGTGGGGAGGTTTCAGATGTAGGTATGAAGATGGAAGAAGGAATGGGTGTAGGTTCGGTTATGGGGGCAGTTATGGCACTAGATATTGTGGCAGGTTTAATTTCAGGGCTAGATTTAGGAGATGGGGCAGGTTGAGCTGGGGAAGTTATAGGTTTGGATTTGGGGCTTGGTATAGGCTGTGAAATGGAGGCAGATGCAGGGGTTGGGGAAGGTTTAATAATCTGAGGAGTAGATGTTGTGGTTTGAAGGGTTGGGGTAGGTTTGGTTATGGGCATAGCTGATGGCATAGGGGTGGGTTTGTAGAGAGGACTGGATGTTGGGGTTGAGAGAATAGGGCCAGTAGGCATAGACGGTGACATCTGGGTCACCGAAGAGGAGGCTAAGGTACCTGCAGGTTTTGTCAAAGGGCTAGGGATAGGTTTGGTGGTGGAAGGTGAAGGGGTGGGTTTAGCTGCTGAAGTAGGAGAAGGTTTAGAGGAGATTGTGGGGCTGAGAGTAGATGTTGGAGAAGGGCTAGGTTTTGATCTGGTAGAAGTTGCAGAAGATGACGTCTTCTCAGAACTATCCACTTTTAGTGTGCTAGGTGCTCCCTCCATTCGATTGCTAGCTTTGGCCCATTCTGCCTCAACATCTGCTACAATATCTCCACATGGTGTCAGTGAATCGAAGCTCAAAATTGATGAGATATCTCCAAGCAGTGTGCTCAAGCGTTCATTTGTTGGGGGTTTGGTTGTCCCGCTCACCTTTGCAGAGTCCTCAGATGACGTTGGGCCCTCTTGTGGTGTAGAGAGCTGATGTTTTTCCTCTGTTTCCTCTACAGAGCGAGGCGGAGGCCCAGGTGTCAACGTGAGACTCTCTTTTATGATCTCAACACTGTTGGAACGGGAAGCAAGAAGGGGAGGTCCTGGTTGAACCTCCTCTTCGTCCTCTTTTTCTTTTCCACGCCATCGTACGGTACCAAATAATCCCTTCAGACCTTTCCGTTGCCGCCCGGGCCTTTGAGACTCAGTCTGAGCCTGCCGTTCTCCCGTCATTCCCCTCCGGCCTTTGCGTAGCATATTAAGGAAACTCAAAGACTTAGCAGAGGTAAGAGAGGAGATGGACTGCCTCGTGGGGGTTGTTTGTGAATTCATGTCCCCGCTGATGAACTCCTCTATAGGAGCATCCTCCTGTTGACTTTCGTCCTCCTGGTCAAGATCCACCTGCTCTGCCTCTGCTTCAGGGGCCGTCGGCTCATTTAATCCGTCCTGGGTTTTGCTTCTTGACGGTGGTGATTTAGGGCCTCCATCTCCTTTCCCTCGCATGGAGAAGATGCTAGCGACACTGCTCCCAGGCTTCCGCTTCCCGAACAGTTTTAAGGCTTTTCTGATTTTACCTGGAGGCTGAGGGTCACATGGCGGTGGTTCACAGCTCTCCGACTGTGCATCCATATTCCAGCTCCACTGCAGCGTATCTTCACTTTCGTCTCGACGTTTCTGTCTTCTCTCACACCTTCTCTATCTATAACCTCACGCTCAGATGAATGAAACTCGGCTCTAATCAGAATAAATAAATAAATTACCTTTTCCCTTTATTTTTCAGTGCTAGAAATGTGCATCTATCTCCGTTTCCACTCTCGTTCCCTCCCTCTGTCTATTGCTCTTTTTTTAAGCGCTCCCTCTTTCTCTCTCTGCTTCTGTTCCTCCCTCCCAAGCCTCCGCCCTCCCTCTCCCTCTCTCTGCTCCTCTCCTCTGACTGCTCCAGCCAGTCGTCATGGCAACTGAGGGTCTTAGCAGCTTTCGTCAGCAATGGAGCGGAGCCAGGGGCTGTCATCATCCTACCCTCTTTCCTCCTTTCTCTCTCTCTCTCTCTCTCTTTCTCCCAGTCCACTCCCTCTTTTCATCCAAATAAGTGTTCCCATCTCTCCCATCCCGGTTAGTCATCCAGATTTATCCTCCCTATTCGCTTTCTATCAGCATCAATGCTGCATATGGGACAAAGCACAACATTGGGAGCAACTGGCTTGGTGCACGGCATCCCTGCTGTGATAGATTTACAAAACAAGCTGCTCAAAATATCAATCTGATCGAAATATGCTACCACTCCACGCCTGTGTATTGAATTTATGTACATTAGAGGGAGGACATATTGGAAGGCTGCTGAAATTTTCTAATGCATAAAGCTGTGTGTGACTGCTGTCAAAGCTTAAACAGTTTGCCCATTATTTATCCCACTTTGTCCCTTGTTGTCTTTCTCCAACAACCTTCCTTCTCTCCTTCTGCCCCTCCCACTCAACCGTCCACAATCTCTCTCTCCCACACACACACACATGATTCCCGAAGGACATCAGTACATGCTTTACATTATGTGCTTATAGCCCCTCCTTTTGCTCCATTATCACATGTATTCCTCTGGGGATTTATTGACTTTAGGATTTCAGTCATTTTCGGACACTAGGAGTGTTCCTATCATCATGAAACTACTCAAACACACACCTTCATCTCAGTGCCTTTACCTTGCTGTTTTATGATCTCCCACAGTAATTCTCTTTCTCTGTTTTCCATTTACTTGAGAGATTACACACCACACCCATCTCACCCAATGCACATCCACCATACTTTTATACTATTCTCTCTTTTGTCGAGTTCAGATTGCATGATTTTAGCCCGGATTTTGGCTCACTGACAGGTTGAGAAATCGCAGACAAATGCCTGACCTCACAGGCAAATCGGTGCTCATTCACGCGAGTAACAATTACACATTGTGAACTATCAAAGACGTGATCTGAGAGAATCACAGATGAGTCGCCAAATCCTGCCGTGTGAAATGTGTTCTGATTGCAAATAACATCGGCGATTACCTACAGCCAATGAGAGAGCAGTATCCACTAGTACACTAGAAACAAAGGTATGCGAGCTGTCACTGAGGTTGTATCTTTTCAATAGGTACAAATTTGTACCTAAAATGTCCATATTAATACCTCAAGGTTACCTATTAGCACCTTAAAAGTAGAAAAGTGTTCCTCTTAAAAATTTTAGGTACTAATATATACATTTGAGGTACCAATATGTAGCCTTTAAGTACAAACTTGTACCTTCTGAAAAGGTACCACCCCAGTGACAGCTTGTGTACCTTTATTTCTGAGAGTGTATGAGTATCTACAGACCAATAGGAGGTTGGGGAGAAGTTAAAAGGCTTCTTTTTGGTCTATTTGGACACAAGAAATGGGCTAGTGGAAATTTGGCAGGAGCACCAGTGTCTGTTTGACATGTCATCTGAGAAATATCACAACTGGGTCAAAAAAGAAAAAAGGTTTGAGAGAAATTGCTAATTCCCTTCAAAACCCAGGTGAGCAAAATAACCACTGAAGGCTTCTTTCTCATTATGTAGTTAATAACAAAATGTATACTATGAGACCTTGCATTGTTTCCATTTCACTTCTTGCGTGTGTTTGGTTGTGAGAGGTAGTTTGCGAACTGAGACAAAGTTGTCTGCCATTCTTCCTACTGTAAAGTCATGCAGTGTGAAACCCGCTGTTGCCGATTCATCCTACAGTGTAAACACAGTGCAACAGAATGCTACCTCAGATAGTCATGCAGTGTGAAAACATCTGTGAGGTGACTACTTTTTAAAATTACGCTCTAGTTTGCATTACTCTCTAGTTTGCTACACAGTGCAATTCATGTCATGTGAAAATAAGGAATAACCCCATAAGTTTAGATACTTGCGTTAAATTTAGGCCAAAACCTCCTGTCAGTGCGATAAATCCCAAAATGACCCCAAACGTCTAACTCTGTTCATTCAGAGCAGTTTTATTGTAATTAAAGCAGAGTTGCCCACTTTCGCTCTGGGAACAGCGTCTCTTTATTTTCTCTATTTTCACTTTTTAAGCTAAAACAAAAGCATATTTCTCTTGAAAAGCTTTTGTATATCACATTTTATAACCAACATAGGCTCATTCTGAAAACATAGCCCTATATACATTTCTGGAGATCACGAATTATGTAACCAGAAGTACGTATGGCTGCATTTCATCTTTAAAACGAACGCTACGGGGCAGTATGACGGCGTTCCTTTTCGCGGTTACCAGCTGACCGCTTACCTCCGTATGGACGGCTTTAAGCTGTTACCAGTTTGTCCAGTTAGCTCGCTATGTACATCGGCAGACTTGAGACGCAGGGAGGAGTTGACCACGACGACAGGGTTCGAGTCCGGCAAAGAACCGTTCTAGAAAGCCGGTAAGACAAAAACAGAAGCCAGAAAACAAAGTAAACAAGTAAATAAAACGGAGAGAATGTGGTAAAATTGCAAAACGTTGTAAAAATCAGGTGAGGGCTTTTCTTTTTCTGGATTGCTTTTTAAAACTGTCGGTTCTGTTCAGGGAAGTGGGTGGGCGGGTCAATCAGTGCTTTTGAAAATACTATTGGTTGGGTTTAGGAAAGGAGGAGAGTGGGTCAGTCGATCAGTCAGTCAGTCAGTCAGTTGACAGCGGCCTCCGGTGGATTTACTCGAGAACATCATGCGTGAGTGGCACTCGCGAGAGAAATTTGAGATCTGAAAAAGCGTACACAGCCTAAAACAAAACTGCAAAAAACATAGATCCTATTTGGTGCTCTCCAGAAATGTATAGCGGTACATTTTCAGAATGAGCCTGGGTTGTTTATATCCCATTTGAGAGTGAGGGGGCAAATGATGGTTCAGTGGTACTATGCGTATATGGAGGATCACCTCTGTGTAGATGATACAGAAGCTAAGTGAGTCAGGATTGACGCTGGTGTCTCCTCAAAAGAAGTAGGTGCCTGACACCGTCTACACCCATCAATGCATGCATCTCCTTTACTGTCATTATTTTTTCTCTGTATTCTCTCTTTTAAAACAGGCCTCTATCCTTCTTCCTTCACCCCATCGCAATGAAACAATGAATTCATTCATCCCTTAAGTGCTGCTTTCACTGGGGCTCACTAAACAGGGGAGACTCGCCAGACAGAACAACACGTTACTCTGTGCTGAGACACAAACACACATAGTTATGAAAGAAAAAGAGCAATAGGCTAGAACTAATAATGCAAGGGATCAACCACCCACGCATGTGTCACTTAATTAAATATTCTACTTAAAACAGTTGTCAACTTGGTTCAGATGCAGTTTTTTCTCCGTCTTATTAGAAGAGCTGCTAAAATCAATAAAGTTTTGTTTATTAATTTGTAACATTTTCATCATTCATTTTCCTTCGGCTTAGCCCCTTATTTATTAGGAAACTTAGGCTCATTCTGAAAACGTAGCCCTATATACATTACTGGAGATCGTGAATTATGTAGTCAGAAGTACCTATGGCTGATTTTCTCCTTTAAAATGAACACTACGGTGCGGTATGACCCCGTTCCTTTTCGTGCTTACCAGCTGACCGCTTACCTCCGTATGGACAGCTTTCCCGCAGTTACCAGTTTGTCCAGTTAGCTCGCCATGTACATCGGCGGACTTGAGACGCAAAGAGGAGTTGACCACGATGACGGGGTTCGAGTCTGGTGAAGAAAAAGTTCCAGAAAGCAGATAAGACAAAAACACAAGCCAAAAAAATAAAATAAACAAGTAAAAAACAGGGTGAGAATGTGGTCAAATCTGAAAATGTGGTAGGATCAAGCGAGGGCTTTTCTTTTTCTGGCCTCTTTTAGATTCATGAAAACAAAAACTGCAAAAAAATGGAGGTCCTGGGACGTGTTTGGGCTCTCCAGAAATGTATATAGGGGTATGTTTTCAGAATGAGCCTCAGTTGCGTTAATATGTACATATTTTTGAGAGAAGTGTTCACTTGGGGGTTTATTTTATAAACTTCTCAACGTCTTCAAAGCTTCAGTTATCATTATTATCATTTAAAGCGATTATTTATTGACGTCAACAGTAGCTCAATATAAAATATTCCCTATTTTCAGAATATTGTGGGGAAAATTACTTAAAATATAAAATTTTTCAGCAATTTAGGTCTGAAATACTGAATATTTTATACTGACATTCATTCTCTGATAAAAAAAGCTCTAAATAAAAATATTCCTTAACAGTTTAGGTCACAATTCATGCTATTACATGATATGAACTGTTCATTAGTAATTAAAAAGCATGATTTTATTCTGAATCCCAAATCCTTACTTAAGCCTAAACCCAACTTCTACCTTACTAACTATTATTTAAACAGCTAATTAGTTGTTTATTAGGCTAGCACTGTTAGTTAATGGTATGTTAAAACTGTAAATTGTGACCTAAAGCATTACCTAATATTATTTAAAGACATAGATATATGTTAAAACACAAATGAACATTACACTCAAAGCATGTGTCTCTGTTAATGTCCAAAAAACTGATTTAAGAGAATTTAAGAAAATGGTGTTATGAATTTCTCTAAAGCCGAAGTTTATTTTGCAAGGCAGTTCATAAGTAAAAACAAGTGACATACAGATAATATCAGCCAGATCTGTAGCTTTACTCGCAAACCACTCGATCACCTCAGTCATTAGAGTCTCAAGACTGCTTGGAATATGAATCTTTACAGAATACAAGTCACTATAAGCTAAAAGGCTTACAATAGGGACTTGTCATATAGACATTTGTGTGGCAGAGCAGAAAAAGACTTGAGACTGCATGTGTATGTGTGTGTTTTATCAACAGCAAGAGCTCTAAATCAGGCTCAGCACAAGATCTCCTTATCACACAGAAGTGCAAAGAACAGACAATTTGCTCTTTGTTTCTTGTGATGTTGTTGGTCCTCTTATGAACTCTGAAACCTCCTGAAGAAAAGAGCAGAGATGGAGACCAACGGACCCGTTGCCAACAATACTGGAGTTTTAAAGCTTGACATTATTATTATTATTATTATTATTATTATTATTTAGAATTATTACAATTACAGAAAAAACAGGCATCAGAAACAAAAGTTACAAAGATAAATGTATTCATTCATTCATTTTCCTTCGGCTTAGTCCCTTATTCATCAGGGGTTGCCACAGCGGAATGAACCGCCAACTATTCCAGCATATGTGTTACACAGTGGATGCCCTTCCAGCTGCAACCCATTACTGGAGAATATGCGCTCACATTCACACATGCACGCTCTCACTACAGCCGATTTAGCTTACCCAATTCACCTATAACGCATGTCTTTGGACTGAGGGGGAAACCGGAGCACCCGGTGGAAACCCACGCCAACATGGGGAGAACATGCCAACAATACAGATTCATAATAACTTACAATAGATAGAGCTTTAAATTTTTCATAGCTTTAAGAGACTTGTTAAAATAATAAATTAGTTAACAAAAAGCTCATATAGGGGGAAGATATTCATTTATTCCTTTTCTTTTCGGCTTACTCCTTTTATTAATCTGGGGTCGCCACAGCAGAATGAACCGCCAACTTATCCAGCATATCAGACCACTGATTTTAGTCTAGGATTTCAGGAATCTTTTAGGATTTCCCAAATTTGTCTCAGATGACAAAATCATGGCTGAAATCTTACAGTGTGAGCAGGGCTTTAAAGTGTACACAGCGGCCTCTGGCGGATTCATGAAAACAAAAACTGCAAAAAAATGTAGCTCCTGGGCGTATTTTCCTCTCTCCAGAAATGTATAGAGGTATGTTTTCAGAATGAGCCTGGGTTGGCTATAGGTTAATTGTGTATGGGTGTTTCCCAGTATTGGGTTGCATCTGCTGCATAAAACATAAATAGTTGGCGGTTCATTCTGCTGTGGCAACCCCTGATAAATAAGGGACTAAGCCGAAGGAAAATGAATGAATAAATGAAAGTAGCAAAACAACCTTTCTAAAATGATTGCACACTCGGACAATCAATAAGGGTTCAAAAAGTAATATTTTTTCTCAATATCTAAAAATGTGGAGAGTTACTGTAGATGGGTATATATTAGGCTAGTATTTCCCAACTCTGTTCCTGAAGGCACACCAACAGTACACATTTCCAACCTTTCCTATAAAAACACGCCTGAATCAACTCATCCGAACATTAGAAGAGACTTCAAAACCTGAAATGAATGGGTCAGATGACATCCAAAATATGTCCTGTTGGTGTGCCTCCAGGAACAGGGTTGGAAAACATTGTACTAGGTAACAATGAAACAAATGATGCATAAATGAACAGAATAGTTTTGACTACGGTGGCATTTAGGATTAAGTAATTGAGTAAATTAAGCTGAGCTCTTTGTTTTCAATCACTCCAGACTGTAGTATCGATTTTTTTAGGCCCACGCTCGAGTATATTCACTTCACCGTCTCAAATGAGTCAGTGACGCTTAAACTGTGCGCTGCTGCCCTCTGCTGACGTCATGCCGACTTGCAAGTAGAGTCTTCTATCGAGTGTTGTAGGCTATTTTATTTTATTTGTTTATGTATTTTATTTGTACTTAATTTGTGTTCAAATTAATTATTAACTCTTTAGAATAGTGGCCCAATAGTTAATGTATTTACCAACATTAACGAAGTGTGAATAATTTTGTAGAGCATTTATTAATTGTAGTTCTACATTAACTAATGCATTATTAAAATTCAATGTTATGTTTGTTAACATTAGTTAATGCACTCTGAGTTGACATGAACTAACATAAACTAGTGTTATTTAATTAAAATAACATTAATGTTTACAAAGATGAATATATTCTGTAATAAATCTGTTGCTAATTGGTTGTACATATTAGTAAATGCATTAATTAACATTAACTAACAGACCATTATTTTAAAGTGTTACATTTAATTTGTCATTGTTTGTAAATTACCAGTATACGTTTATCGTTACTTGAAAAAAGTTAATTAAAAAAACATTACATTTTATAGTGACACAAGAGTTGTACATACAGTTGTGTAAAGACACTTTTTTCTCAATTTTTACAGTCAATTTCATAACGTTTTATAGCGAGAAACAAAATTAGGCAAATGTTATTTAAAAGTCATTTATATATGAGCTTTGGGTCATGACTGAAAGTACAAGATCTTGAATAAAAGCGACTGAAATGAGTCTCCTTCGCAGGGTGGCAGGGCGCACCCTTATTGACTGGGTGAGGAGCTCTGTCACCCGGGAGGAGCTCGGAGTAGAGCTGCTGTTCCGGTGCATTGAGAGAAGTCAGCTGAGGTGGCTCGGGCATCTGTTTCGGATGCCTCCTGGACGCCTACCTAGGGAGGTGTTCCAGGCATGTCCCACCAGGAGGAGGCCTTGGGGAAGACCAAGGAGGAATTATGTCTCTCGGCTGGCTTAGGAACGCCTCGGGATCCCCCCAGAGAAGCTGGAGAAAGTGTCTGGGGAGAGGGAAGTCTGGAGTTCTCTCCTAAGACTGCTGCCCCCGTGACCCGGACCTGGATAAGCGGATGAAAATGATGATGATGATGATTTATCTAAAAAAAATACCAGACGCCAAAAACAAAAAGCTGTTTCATTATTTCTATTGCTATTTTGAGTTGCCATAGATGTGCTGGAATAATGAATTAACATTGTAAAACATGCTGAAAATATATAAAGTAACACAGATTATACATTCTCAGAAATGTTTCATTTAATTTAAATAGGTCATAGATATTACACCAAAATGTAATCCAATTGGGGGTGTCATGGTGGCTCAGTAGTTAGCATTGTTGCCTCACAGCAAGAAGGTTGCTGGTTCGAGTCTCGACTAGTTGACATTGCTGTGTGGACTTTGCATGTTCTCCCTGTTTTGGTGTGGGTTGAAAAGAAAATGAATGAATGTGTTTTTTAAATAGTTAAAATCTTTAACAATAGTTTCAGAATAACAAAGTACATAATGAAATATAAGATGGTTTAATAAAAATCATTTCGATAAAATCTTTAAGTTAATTTAATATTTTATATAATATGTTTTATGTATATATAAAAACATTTATTATTATTTTATTAAAATAGTTTAAGTTTAACAGAATTTTCAATTTACTGTTAAATTACAATTACAAATTAATAATATTGATGAATAATAATTTACTATTACCATGGATTTAAAATAATTACACATAAATCACAAATTGACGACATGGTGGCTCAGTGGTTAGCACTGTCGCCTCACAGCAAGAAGGTCGCTGGTTCAAGTCCCAGCTGTGTCAGTTTGCATTTATGTGTGTCCGGTTTCCCTCAAAGTCCAAAGACATGCGCTATACTGTAGGTGAATTAAATAAATTGAATTGGCCGTAGTGTATGTGCGTGAATGAGTGTGTATGGATGTTTCCCAGTACTGGGTTGCAGCTGGAAGGGCATCCCCTGTGTAAAACAAATGCTGGATGAGTTGAGGGTTCATTCCAGTGTGGCAACCCCTGATTAATAAAGGGAGTAAGCCAAAGGAAAATGAATGAATGAATAGATGCATTGCAGAACATTTTTAGATGCACTGTTCCTTTAAGTCTCCTTTTATCATATGTAATAAGGCAAACAAACTACAAACGAAAAGGTAACTAAACATCTATCATGTTATTACTTTAAAAACAGCCATTTAGAGTGCAATATCGCTTAATTGTCTGATAATGGACAATTAACAGGCTGCTGGTGTGAAGAAGCTCTTTGTTTATGTGCGCGCGCGCGTCGATCGCAGAGCCTTGTGTCGTGACGTCACCGGCACCCTTTCCGACACTCGGATTAAAGATGGCGCCCTCTCATGCGGTAAGATGCTGTCAGCGGGGTTTATCCTGGATACCTGTGATTTTCATCAACCTGGTCGTTTGCTGGTCCTACTACGCGTACGTGGTGGAGCTCTGCATCTGTAAGTGGCGACTTTTATCGACTTGATAAAAATAAAAAGTTGCTGGTTAGTTGTTACAGCGGTTTGGGCAGGAAGTGACAGTAACTGACTGGTACCATATAATGTGTTGTGTGTATCGAAATTGAGCTCGCTTTCTTAAATTTAGTTTTTAATATGTGTGTGATTTTTATGTGGATATTTTTGTGGACTGTTTAATTAATGTATGTTTGTCTGCACTGTGTAGTGTTCATTGAAGCGTTAAGCCCAGCTGTTAAACTGATTTGAGATGCTTGATACTTAATGAGAAGATTTGACAACAGGACTTAACGTTACTGAAAGAGACGAGAGTGTTTTATTCATTTTTAATAACTCGTGTCTCGCTTCGAACAGTTTAGAAAGCGAGGTTTGCCCTTCAGGAAGTTTTCTGACTTGTACAGTGTTTTGTTTTTCATGAATCAGATGGGAATATGACCTGCCAATTGACATTAGTGACTTAAAGGGCTAGTTCACCCGAAAATGTTTATTTACTGTCCGTCGTGAGGTTTAAAACTTTCTGACTTTCTTATTTTTGTTAAACACAAAAGAAGATACTTTAAAGAATGCGAAAAGCATGTAACCATTGTTTGAAGGAGAAATATGGAAGCATGTAACCATTGAATTTCATAGTATGAAGTACTATGGTAGTCTGGAAGTATGAAATACTATGGAAGTCAATGGTTAAAGTAGGGCTGAGCGCTTTGGCCTAATGATTAAATGATTGATTAATTGAAGATTTTAACTCGATTACAATTAATGAACGATTATTTTATTTATTTATTTATTTTATGTTTTGCCCTCATAGTTCACTGACAAGTTTTGTACTGTAAATATGCTCACATATTACAAGTGAGAGATTTCTGAATATAGGGTGCATTACTTGATTTTCTAACCACTTTATCTATTTATGATAATTTAATGAACATCAACAACTATGAAAACGCACATAAAAAAATAAATAATAAAAAAAAACACATTGCCTAAAACGTGGCTCTCTGTGTCGCCCACCTTCATCATCGCTACCAAACTGACCAATCATAAAGCTTGTGCTATGTGCTGTTGTGACATGTAGTTACACTTTTTGAGAGGTGCGCGGGTATGCAAAGGCTGTGCCAAACAGTACATGTGTGTTTGGCTGAAGTATAATATAAGTATAATATAATAAATATAAATCATAATACAGTAAGTATAAATTAGCCCTAACAAAGTGAGGTCACGTGACTCCATACATGATAGGGAAAGTAATAGATAAAATTGACCTGGAAAAATTAGATCGATTAGTTTTCAATGTCGATTTCTATTACTTTTCGATTAATCGCCCAGCCCCATGTTACAGGATTCGATATTTCTTCAAAATATCCTATTTTTTTATGTAGAAGAAAGAAATTCAGTTTTAAAGTGCATGGTGTGTAAATGATGTCAGAGTTTCCATGTTTGGTTGAACTGTTCAATAGTGTGAAATGTTTTTCAAAAAAAAATATGTCAAATGTCTTATAGTTATCATATTTGCAAGTAAGTTCATTTGTAGATAAAATGTCTTATATGGGACTGCTCATGATGAGTTTTTAAAAAGTCACACTGAATAATGTTAAAGACAGGGTGTATGCGGAGTCTTAAAGTATTAAAAGTTGATAAATCAGTGTAGAGAAATGTAAGGCCATTAAAAAGTATTAAGGTCTTAAATGCTATTTTGCAAGGTATTAAATTTTATATCATTTTTGATTATGTAATGTATGGTTGTTAGCTTACGTTTGTCTGAATTAAATCTGTGAATATCAGGATGCGGTGTAGTTTATGAAATCAATGAATTCCTGCTAGATTTGACATCACGCTGCTTTGTTTACTGCAGTAATCAAGGCAACACTATTATCTCTGCACTTCTATAGGTGCCAACCTGCAGGATTAGCTAGATTTAATAGATTTTTATTCAGTATATGAATGATGTTTTAGATTAGTTTCTTACATTAATATTTAGTAAACATACTGTAAGTTAAAATCTCGCCAGTGTTTCTGATTGAAACCTAAAAAGGTTATAAGGTCTTCAAATGTATGTAAAGAGTCTAAAAAAATGTCTTAAAGGTATTTAATTTCAGTCTCTGATTCCTGTATATACTCTTTAAGAGATAAATCAAAACATTAACGTTAACATAACGTTAACATAACGTTAAGGTGATCAGATATTTATTTCTTACATATGAAGTGTGAGAATTTAATGACTGAAAGCATCTGTTCTGTGAAGTTTTTTTTTTTTTTATTTTCAGCTGTTGTTAACCACTTCACAGTGAACTCCACTAAACTCTCTGTAGATCCACCCAGTTATTACTTTCCCATCTGAGTCTAAAAATACTTCATTGTGTGTTCCGGGTTCATTTATTACCCTAGTAAACGCTGTAAGTTCTTCCTTATTGATACACCCCCCCCCCCCCCTTCTGTTTGCTATAAAAGTTTGTGGAGTGTTTCAGAAATATGATGGCCCTATAACAGGGACAGAAATTATATATCTTGTCTTTTGAATCAATCACTAAAATTTAACCAACTTATGTAATCAATTGGGGGCAGCACTGTGGCTCAGTGGGTAGCACAATCGCCTCACAGCAAGAAGTTTGCTGGTTCGAGCTTCAGCTGGGTCATTTGGCGTTTCTGTGTGGAGTTTGCTTGTTCTTCCCATGTTGGTGTGGGTTTCCTCGGGGTGCTCCGGTTTCCCCGACAAGTCCAAAGACATGCGCTAAAATGGGTAGACTAAATTGTCTGTAGTGTATGTCTGGGAATGGGAGTGTATTGATCCGCTGTGTAAAACATATGCTGGATAAGTTGGCAGTTCATTCCACTGTGGCGACCCCTGATTAATAAAGGGACTAAGCCGAAAAGAAAATGAATGAATTAATTAATGTAATCAATTGGGGGTGGCATGTTGGCTCAGTGGTTAGCAATGTTGTCTCACAGCAAAATAGTTGCTGGTTCGAGTCCCGGCTGGGTCAGTTGGCATTTCTGTGTGGAGTTTGCATGTTCCCCTCGTGTTTATGTGAATTTCCTCTGGGTGCTCCGGTTTCCCCCACAGTCCAAAGTTGTGCGCTATAGGTGAATTGGATGAACTAAATTGTCCCTGTTCTGGGTTGCAGATGGAAGGATATCTGCTGTGTAAAACATATGCCGGAATAGTTGGTGGTTCATTCCGCTGTGATGAACCCCTGAATCTGCTATATTAGGGACTAAGCCGAAGGAGAATGAATTGATGTAATCAATCGGATAACTGAACTGTTGACAATAGTAACAACAGAACAAATTATTTTAAACTTTATAATTGAAATGTATAGAAGTAGTTTCTTACAGGAAAGGACTCCCATACTGTGACAAAATTGTTGATTTTTAACTATATTTAACTATGTTAATAGTCATTATTAATGTCAATTAATATAGTTCATATAATGACACATTGTAATCTGGCTATACAAAAAAACATGTTAGTCCAGGACAATAGTGTGAGATATGCAAAAACTCCTGTTGCAATCACTTCAGTTAGAATGCGTATCTTGAATTTTAATTTTCATGTTTAACTTTAATCATGACAGCCATAACAGCTTGAACTTGATCGGATCAACTCTAGGATTTTGTCAAAGTTGAAGTCATTTTCATCAATTAAATGCAAATAGCCAAAACATCTGTTTAATTTGTGCTGTTATAAAAATAATAAAAACTTTCTCAAACTTCTCAAAATATTCTCAAACTTTTAGTAGTAAAAAAATCATAGATGGATAAATTGTAAAAACAATTCATAATAATATCCCATTCGTTATTGTTAATTAACAAATATATAAGTAATATATTCATTCGTTCATTTATTCATTCATTTTCTTTTCGGCTTAGTCACTATTAATCCAGGGTCACCACTAGGGCTGTGCGATTTTTAGGGAAAATATCTAATTGTGAATTATTATTATTACTATTATTATTACTTTTATTATTATTCTTATTATTTTTTTGACAGATATTGCAATTTTTATTTTAATTTGTGATTTTAAATTTGTAGTCAAATTTGTTTAGTCAGTTGTTTCTTTGATTTATAAATTTGCCTATTTATGTTTCTGAAGAGGCAGACGCCATCATCCCACTCGTTCGTTGTTTGTTTTTTATTGTGGATAGTTCGGTTGCGCAATTCTGATTGGGCAGAACGAAAGTGTGCTCACTCAGTTGGCTAGTAAGACTGTCAGACACAGACGGCAGTCACGCATTTGATTTTATTGGGGGAAATTATATAATACAATTATATAATACATTTATTCAAATCGCATATCATAGCTAATTGCAATATTTCAAATCGTGATTGCGATTCAATTTCGGTTAATCACACAGCGCTAGTCGCCACAGCGGAATGAACCGCCAACAAATCCAACATATGTTTTTATGCAGTGTACATGGGGAAAACATGCAAACTCCACGCAGAAAATGCCAACCAACTCAGATAGGGCTCGAACAAGTGACCTTCTTTCTGTGAGGCGATTGTGCTACCCACTGCGCCATCGTAGTTCTTAATTCTAAATATTTCATAAGACTCATTCACACCAACAATGATACCTGCCATGATAACTCTATTAGTAGTCTACCATTCTTATAAATTTGTAGAACTGTGTCTTTTTCATTATTGTTACTGTCTAGTTCTCATCTTGGTGTGAAACAGTCACAGATTTCACTGACTGTGCCGCCAAGATTTTCATCTGTCAGTCACTTGTTGAGTCGTCATGACAACTGGGGTCTTCCACCCGTGATGGACACAGATGGCAGTACCAGTCGCCCGGCGCGCTGGCATTACTGAGCTTCCCTAGTGGAAGCTGGAAGAGAGAGAATTAGCAGTATCTCAGCACTCAGCAGATGGCTTTGTGAAATGGGCCAGTTGTTCATGATGGGATTGCTGATTGCCCTTTGCTTCTTTCTCCCTGCAGACACAATCCCGAACGTGGACGAGCAAGGTAAGAGGAACGCCAGTTAAAGCAAGCACACAATATTGCAAAAGCAGTTGACAAACTTCTGTTGGCTAATCTGGCCTCCTGCTGTTTTTGGTCACATGTTTTATCACACCAGAATAAACAAAAAAAATCCCGTTTGGGTTATGAAGTAACAGCTTTTATTACATGCGTGTTATAAACTGACTATGATTTGTTGTTTGTTTTTCTTGCAGTTATTTATCTGGTAGTCTTTCATGCTTTTTTCTTCATGTTCATGTGGTCCTACTGGAAGACCATCAGTTCCAAGCCTACCAACCCCTCAAAAGAGGTACTGTCTTGGTTTGCTTTGTCTCTTTGATGCCTTATTTATTGTCTAGGTTTGCCTCAGGAGTCAGATCATGCATTGGAGATCAAACAATGACTCAACAGAATAGCAAATTTGGGGGCAGATTTATCCAACAGTGCACATTATTTGTGTGTGCATCCCCTAAAAGTGCTGATGGCAGTGGAAAGTTTTGCAAAATATTTTTTGACAATTAAAGAATACAGATAAAGCAACCCATTTTCATAATGAACAAATATCATAATTACGTTTTCATAATGTCCAATCACTTTCAAAGCTATATCGTTTTAGTAAATCCTGACAGTTCCTGCCAAAATAGGGGAAGTTTGGCAGAAGCTGTTAGCAAATCTGGCTCTTAATGTTTAATGTCATAACTTTGCATGTTCGGTTGCTGGTGTTTGAGAATAAGGGCAACTTATCTGCCAAGTTTAACTTCAGTCAATCTAATTTATCACAGATATTTCATAAAAAAATACGAAAAAAATATGTAAATGAAAAACCTAAATAAGGGACTGTGTGTAAGAGTTCTCATTAGGCGTGTAACACATCACAAATCTTACGATTTGGATCACATTGTGTAAAGTACCAGGAGCTTCATTTGATTGCAGTTCCACCCCTGAGGTCACTTGGAATTTTTGGTTCTTTTTCTGAACTTGACCTTTGAAGTTTAACTTGAACTTGAGAGAACTTCAGCATTTCATCTAAATATCTTAATTTGTGTTCTGAAGATAAACAAAGGTCTCAATAGACTGGAAAAGCATATAATAACAAGTATTTTTGGGTGAACTAACCCTTTAACTGCTTTTTATTGCTAGTGTTTTAACAGCTTGTAATGAAAAAAAAAAACAAGACCTTGCATAACTTTCTAGGTTTTCTGTACGAGCTTGTTTTTTTAATTTATTTGTTTTTATTGGTTTTAATGAACATACAAACAAAAACAAAAAAGACAAGGATATCAGTAGACACATGATTAGCAGCAAAAATATAAAAAAATAAAATAAAAATACAAGAATCATAATAAACAAATAAAGTTCTGCTGTGATTGAGTAAAGTCACACGTATTATGAAAATACATCTGAGGAGTCAGAGGATAATTAGAGGCATCCATATTTTTTAAAAGACACCACCTTTTGTTTCTTTAGTATGTATATTGTTCCAAGAACATTGTTTCATTCAAGAGTTGTATAAACAGTTCAAATGTTGGAGGCCTTTGCTGGTTCCACATGAGCAAAATGCATTTTTTGCTAGATAGGAAATGATGCCTAGTATCTTTATAGAAATAGGATCAAGCATCTTGTTCAGTTCTGTACCAAAGAGGTATAGTGTTGGTGTGTTGTCCAATGGAATTTGCAAAGCTTTGGCTGTAAAATCCTGTGCTGCATTCCAGAAAAAAATTAGCTTTTTGCATTCCCAAAAACATGCATGATTTATCCTGAATAGGTTTTACATCTGTGACACCTGGATGATACATTGGGGTACATTTTTGCAAAATGGGGTCAGATACATCCTATGCATAAATTTATAATTTTGTTCAACTATTTTGTTCTTGAAAAGAGGGATGAGAGTAGTCTGGCATATAGTTTCCCACTAAAATATATTGTAAGTTAGAAATATTGCTGTGAAAACCAAATGTAACATAGAATGCTTAAGTTGCTTACTGAAAAACAGAGCTAAATATTCTGTTAAGAAGAAAACCTAATAAAAATGACAAAAGCACACATTACTGAATCTTTCATATGAAAACTGACAATATAAGAATAAAAATTAATAATACTGAAATGACCTTCCAGTGCTCAGTATCAGGTTTGTCTTCAAATTAGTTTTTCATGCTGTATAAATTTTCAGGTCTCCTCTGGGTCATGGTGGATCAAAATGTTTCACTGTCATGTGTACACTTTTAGCTATATGCTAAGTAATGTTCCTCACATCTGGAGGAGCAGCAGTCTTTAAACTCTGTCGACTCTGTAGTTTTAGTACCACAGAATGTAATGACAGAGAAGAAAGAGGAAGAAAGGAAAGAATTGATGTTTTTGCGTTTTTAACTGCCTGTGGGATGAGAGGCGGGGTTTAGAAGTTAGCACATATGTTTAAACGCACACACAGAGCTGACTTAGACTATTCTTAGGCATGGCTTATAAATATGACCGCTAAAATGATCAGTTTGAGTAATATTAAGATTTCTTGACTTTGGTTGCATAGGGTATTTATTTAGATTCTCACACACATCATCTCCGGCTGACATCCTGTTGTCTCTCTTAGTTCTGTCTCCCTAAGGCTGAGAAAGAGCTGTATGAGAAAGAGGAGAGACCAGAGGCCCAGCAGGACATCCTGAAGAGAGTGGCCAGAGAATTACCTATATATACATTCACAGGATCTGGGGGTACGGTTAAAAACAACACTATAGATATCTCTGTCGATTTCTTTAAAATGTTGTATAGTTAATGAATGTTTGGAGATCTTTTGTATACAGTTGAAGTCAGAATTATTAGCCTTCCTAAATTATTAGCCCCCCTGTATATTTTTCCCCAGTTTCTGTTTAATGGAAAGAAGAATTTTCAACACATTTCTAAACATAATAATTTTAATAATTGATTTGTTGTATCTTTGCCATAATCACAGTACATAATATTTAAATACATTTTTTTAAAAGACTAATATAGGGCTAATAATTTTGTCTTGAACTGTGTACTGTATGTTCATGTCATCATAAATGGATTAACATGATCAACAAACAGTACCCTCACTTGATTCATGGTTTAATGTGTTGTGTTTGCAGACTTTTGTTTTAAATTACTGTTGCTTCTCTATCAGATGAACCATTAGAGATTGACATCAACAAGGCGTTTTCACCCACAGATCTTTCTTTTTTACCAGTCTAGAAATGGTTGTGTGTGTGAGAATTCCAGCAGATCTGCAGTTTCTGACCAGATATGTTCATAGTCATTTAATAGACTTTGTTTCTTTTCTGATGCTCAGTTTGAATTTGAGCAGATCTTTCTAACCACTTCATCATGTTTAAATGCGTTGAGTTGCTGGCATTAACCGATTGGAGATTTGTGTTAACAAGCACTTGAACTGTAGCTAATAAAGTGGCTGGTGGGAATATTAAGTGTACTAGTGAAATAATGATCAGTATTCTGAAACTAATTTCTCTTTTCTCAGCTATACGCTACTGTGACCGTTGCCAATTGATCAAACCGGACAGATGTCATCACTGCTCGACCTGCGACAAGTAAGTCCATTCAGAAAACATGGATATCTTGTTTTAAGGCCCATTCACACAAAGTACGATAGCTATAAAGATAACATTGGAGTTTTAAAAATCAATCTGAATGTTAATCAACATCTGAGCTCAAACCACAGCTATAACGACAATGAAGATGTAGAGAAACAATATAGTTGGGATCACTTTTGAGTGAATGTGTGTGTGTTTATTTATGCATGCATGTAGTATATGTAACCTATATGTGTGTGTCTGTGTGTGCATCTATTATATGCAATACATTTTGAAATTGCACTACTTTAAGAGAGAGTAATTTTTTGTAAATCTCATTCAGGTGGTAATAAAACATATATGTGATAAAATGCTTTTGTGCAAAAGCTTGGTTCTTTATATTCATACAGTGTGGGAAATAAGTATTGAACATGTCACCATATTTCATATTTTCATAAGATGCTGTTGACTTGAAATTTTCACCAGATGTTGGTAACAACAAAACAAATCTGTATAAGCAAAGTTTACAAATTATGTTATGCATAATAAAATGAAATGACTCAGGGAAAATGTACACGTGAAGAAAGGGAGGTGTAGAAAGGCAGTGAAAGCCCAGACAGCAGCTAAAATCTCTCAGAAGTTCTTCAGCAACCCTCTGGGCTTCCTCATTGTAAATGAATATTAGCTGCTTCAGTCCAACATCTACAAAATCAAGAGAATGAAGATGAAACCAGGGTGGACGTTTCAGCAAGACAATAGTCCAAAACACAGCCAAGGAAACTTTCAGAGAAAGAAAAACCAGCTGTAGAATGGCCCAGCCAATCACCTGACTTGAATCTAATAGAAAATACAAATTAAAGATCAGATTTGATTGACGAGACCCACAGAACCATCAAGACTTTTACACTCTGTTGAAGTCTGTGAAAAAGTAAGTAAGTAAGTAAGTAAGTAAGTAAGTAAGTAAGCAAGCAAGCAAGCAAGCAAGAATATATATATATATATACACACACAAACATATACACATTCATTCATTCATTCATTCATTCTTATGTTTGTATTGTTTGGGTTTTTACCAACACCTGGTTCACTTTCATGTCAACATCCCCTTTATTATTTCCAGGAAAAAAACATGATGTGTTGAATACTTATTTCCCCAACTGTATATTATGCTGATATATTCCTAGCAGAAAATATTAGCACAAAAGGTCTGTCAAATTTAGGCGAAAATTAACAAAAATGCTGGCGGTTGCTGGCAACTTTGTTTAAAAACAAACAAACAAACATGTTAGCATAATATTAAAGATAATGACTGTCTAGGAAACGATAATAAAATACATAGAAGTTATGTAAGCCAGCCTGGCAAATAACTAAATATAAAAGTACCTTAGGTATCCAGTGCTAGTTTTGCTTTTGCTTCATTTGAAAATCGTTTGTTTTTATTCCACTAAATTTGCTATGATCGTTAAATGTGTTAGATTAGATTGATGCTTTTTTAAAATAAAGATTACATTAGCTGGATTCACTGGTTATAGATACTGTACTGAGAACATCTGCTGGTTACAGTAATGGTGAAAAGCATAAGCTAAAAATAAACTGATTATTATTGTTTGCCAGTGTGGATGCAAATACATTTAAAGTTATCGTGCTTTGTGCAGTCTTTTACATTTGCGCAATATTTATATTTTGATCATTTTTATTTTTTCTAGATGTGTCTTAAAAATGGATCACCACTGTCCATGGTAGGGGCACTCAAATGACTGGATCTGTGATTTATGAGCTTTTGCTACTATGCAGATTGTGAGTCTTAGCTTTGTCTTTCAGGGTCAATAACTGTGTTGGATTCTCTAACTACAAGTTCTTTGTGCTGTTTCTGGCCTACTCTATGCTGTACTGCGTCTATATCGCCGCCACAGTTTTGCAGTACTTTATCAAGTTCTGGACAGTAAGTGCACACATTCACACACAGACATCTGATTCCTCTCATCTCCCACACTTCTCACTTCTCACCTCCTGTTATTTCCAAGCAACAACCTCAGCCTGTCTTTCCATCTGTCTGTTTTTGTCTGCATTAAAAATTAATTGCAGATAGGCTGAACAGTATTGTGGAGGATGCTGTACGGTCATGGGGTTTATTTTCTGATGCTAATTACAGTCTGTTAATTAAAAATGATTTAGCTTAATACATCCTACTTTAACAAATGGCTATATGAGAAAAATCTTGATTTGAGTTTTAATGATATTATTAGGCAAAAACAAAATAGCAAAATGATAGAAATGTTAAACAAGCTGATATAGACTTTTTTGTCTAATAAAGTGTATTAATCTTTTCATTAAGCAGCAATTGGGAATTTTTTTTTAAATAATATTAATTTTGACTTTACCTGTGTATATATACAGTACCTGACTAAAGTCTTGTCTTCGATCCCAGTTATAAGAGCAACAAATAATAACTTGACTTCTAGTTGATCATTTGGAAAACTGGCAGAATGTAGATTTTTCTGATGAATCATCTGTTGAACTGCATCCCAATCATCACAAATACTGCAGAAGACCTACTGGAGCCCACATGGACCCAAGATTCTTATGAAGTCAGTCTAGGGGTTACATTCAATATGGGGACGCGCGAGAGATCTGCAGAGTGCATGGAAACATCAATAACCTGAGGTGTCAAGACATTTGTGCTGCCCATTACATTACAAACCACAGGAGAGGGCAAATTCTTCAGCAGGATAGTGCTCCTTCTCATACTTCAGCCTCCACATCAAAGTTCCTGTAAGGAAAAAAGCTCAAGTTGCTCCAGTATTGGCCAGCCCAGTCACCAGACATGAACATTATTGAGCATGTCTGGGGTAAGATGGAGGCATTGAAGATGAATACAAACAATCTTGATGAACTCTGGGAGTCCTGCAAGAAGGCTTTCTTTGCCATTCCAGATGACTTTCAATAAGACGATTAATAAGTTATTCGAGTCAGTGCAGAGATGTATGGATGCAGTCCTCCAAGCTCATGGGAGTCAATCACAATATTAATTCTTCACTGCACCATGACTTTATATTCTATACTGGACATTATTTCTGTTTAGTGACAAGACTTCTGTCTAATCAAAGTCAATCCATCTGTTCAAATTAAATAATAAAAAATCAAGGCATGATGTTTTATTTTGGTGAAATAAGAGTAATCTAAAGGCCTTTGCCTTTCATATAAGCCACTTCTTATAACAAATGATCAACTAGAAGTCAAGTTATTATTTGTTGGTCTTAAAACTTGCATAGGCGACAAGACTTTTGTCAAATAGTGTAGTATTTAATCAACTCTATGACATTGTTCATACATAAATACAGTGAAAGTATTTTCTAGTGCTTTCTTTTATTCTATAGCTAAATTTAAGTAAAATGTTAATATTTATTTTATTTATTTTAAGGTCTGATAATATTTCTTACAATAAAAAATGTCATATTTATCCCTGAAAATGGAGGTTGATTAAAGTAACATTGTTAAAACATGAGTATTTTTTCTTAATTCTTTTTTGTTTTATTTTTTTTTGTAAATAATTATTTTTTGTAAAATATATTTAAATGCATAATGTTGTATGCTGAAAAATGCTCCTTGAGCACCAAATTAAACATATTTCAGAAGGATCGTTAGATTAACAAGGCAAGTTAGATTTATTAGGCAAGCCATTGCACAACAGTGGCTTATTCTGTAGTGCCCAAAGACAAAATTAAATAAAGACAATTCTCTTGATGAAGCTGCAAAGGATTTTCTTCAGTAAAATTGTTAATTAATTGTATCTCTGACTCCTGGAGCCGGTTGCACCAGCACTGCGTAAGTTAAAACGCAGCCTAGTTGTGATTTAAAGGGACACTAAGTTACAACTTACACATTACTAAATATTTTTGTGTTGCACCACTGATCTTAGTTTAAGCGTAATGCTACGTTCCAGCTAAATATTTATGGTAGCTTCCGGCCATGTATAACGGCAGAAAAGAGACGGCGGCGAGATTAGTTTACATTGAGGAGCTCACGATAATAATGAAGAATCTCCCTCTACTCACAGCCATAATTTCCTCCCAAATCTCGCTTTTTTTTTTTTTTTTTTTTTTGGTTTATGAAAGAAGAGTTTAACTTTCTGTCAAGGTGTATTTTGTGTTAATTGTATCCATCAATTAAAACGAGAATTTCTTCATGACTGAGTGTTTCTTCCCGCTCTTTTCTCTTTCAAATGTAGGATATAACGTGTATTTCGCATGCATTAACGGCTCGTGATGCAGATGTGTGCGTTGTCTGTGATTAGTGACTGACTGTAATTTAATGAGCTATAAAAATGTCATTTGTCATCTAATTTTTATTGGGCAGTGTTATATACCTGCATTAGTGGCAGAATTTTAAAGCAGTTTAACGATTTAAATGCTTTTTATTGGATCTTACATCATTCACTGCAACTACGCATGACTTTACGGAAAGCTTGCGACCTACTAACCATTGTTTGCCTTAAGAACATGTGGTGCAACTGAAGTGAAAAAAATTGTTACAAATTAGCTAGTAGTTACTAAGTCCCTAGTGTGGACTTTACATTTCAGTTTAAGAAAGAATTTATGATCAGCTGGTGCAACCCTACCCTGCTCTTTGTCCATCTTGTCAGGTCTTTGGGTGTAACTGTTATTCCCCTAATAGTTTAATGGTGGAGTAAGCATAGGCACTTAAGCGCTTTATGACATTTTTGAACAATCAACCAATCTGAAAAAAAATCTTAATAATATTGAATAATACTGACTTTTTATTGTTATTGTTATTAAAAACTGCTTTCATTCAACAAAAAAAAACTTTCTACAGATGAAAAATTATAAAAGAAATACTTTGAAACATTTCTTTGCTCCATTAAACATTAGTTTGGAAAAATTTGTAAAAGAATAAATATTACAAAGGCTAATAATTTTGCCTTGAGCTGTATGTAAAAAAAAATGTGCTGAGCAAAAGTTAATTACAATTAATGCCATCCAAAATAGAAAAGTGTGTTTTAACATAATATATGTGTGTGTACTGTGAATATTTACTTTGTGACAAAATAGTTTTGTGTCTATGTATGTGTGCATCTCATATACACCATATTATGATAAAACAACTCTTAATTACGATTAATGCCATCCAAATAGAAAAGTGTGTTTTAACATAATATATGTGTGTGTACTGTGAATATTTACTTTGTGACAAAATAGTTTTGTGTCTATGTATGTGTGCATCTCATATACACATACATATATTATGTGAAAAAAAATCTTATTTTGGATGTGATTAAATTTTGTTTAACTTTTTTGTTTTGATAAGCACCAGCGTAGCAATATATATATTTAATCTTTATTTATGAAGGTTAAAACATTTTAGTATTTGCCACGAGGAATTTAGTCTGCATGCCAGTTCTTGAGACACAGAAAAACAGAAGGAACGAAGTGTGTCTGCTTCTAACATTCTGTCTGTTTTTAACACCTTGTCTGAAGCTTTGCAGACGGAGGGCTATTGAGCACTGCCCCGAGGTAAACCACTCACGCTTGCTTTGCACTCTTGCCATTGGTTTGTTGCTGCACTGTTGACTCATTTTGCTTTGCATGCTGTCTCTGAAGAAACAAACAGCTGTGTTGAAATAAAGAGTTTAGTATATTAAATGAACACAGACGCTTTTAGAGGCACAACAGTAGGTTTTTACCAGAAATGATGCGTGTGTTAATGCAGTTAGATGAACAGGTTCATTCAGCTCTGAAAGCTCTTTATTTGTAAAATGCATGTTGTTGTTGTTGTTGTTGTTGTTGTTTTTCAGTCATTTTAACATATTTTAGGTTGTGCATTGCAGCATTAGCAATTACCAATAATATTAACCATAAGCTTAAACAAGGTTTTTTGTTTCAAGCAAACAGAAAGAGTGTCCATTCCACTGCTGATCCTAGTGGTGCAGAAATGACACAGTTCACCTTCAGATAATCAGTCAATCCCATTTATGTGGACTGTCTTATAAAAAACTAATGCCTAGCAGATGGTCAAGTAAGCTTGAACATTCCGTTTTAGTGAAATAAAATGCTGATCTACACAATCCCAGGGTTCCCACGGGTCCTTGAAATCCTCGAAAGACAACATTTAAAGGCTCTGGGAAATATACATGCATGGATACAGGTTCTTGAAAGTGTGTGAATTTTTTATGCAAGAAAAAATCCATTTTATTCCCTCTGGTCTGGACACTTTGGCCCCTGCATATACTAGTTGATTTACATCAGTTACATGGATTTACATGTTACGCTGTTTCCTGCATGAGGTATTTTGTGTTGTACATTGCCAAGACTTTCACATGCCTACTTTTGATAATCTATTGCAAATAAGTAAGCTGAATAATGAAGCAAGAAAAACATTAAAAGCATATTCATATCTTAACTTACATGAGCCTATAACCTCTTTTTAAGTAAATCCTAGCAGAATTTAATATCAGAATATTTATAATACAGTGTAGGATCTACTGAGAAGTGTAATATAATATCTGAGAAGTGCAATATAATATCAGATTTAGATTTGTCATATGGCCAAAGTCTATTGTGTTTGACAGGAAAACTGTAACAATATATCATACAAGCGGAACACACTGTGATCTTGCTTTGCTGTCACACAATTATGTCTGTAAATTTGAGGGCATTTGAACTATAAACTCCTTAAAATGTTCTTGTATTTGAAGTTAACCAAGGTATGGGAAGTCTGCACTGGGATGTTTGATGAATGAGTGAATTTTTATTTTTTTCTGCATGACAGAATCAGCTGCCCGACACTCATGCAAAGTTCCATGTGTTGTTCCTGTTCTTCGTGGCAGCCATGTTCTTCATCAGTATCCTGTCACTCTTCAGTTACCACCTGTGGCTTGTGGGGAAAAACAGAACCACTATAGGTAATATCTGCTGCTTGTTCTGTTTCTCCTCCTGATACAACAATTTTTTGTTACATTTAATTAATCTCCGAACATTGAAATGATGATTTCTTGATGCTTCTGCTTGATCATTTGTTCATTTCCTCCTCATACCTGTTCTTCAGTTTCCATCTTCCTTTCTCTCTTTTCTTAATCTTCTCCTTTTCCTCTGCTCCTATGTATAATCTACTGTTTGCTTTTCAAAACAGCCACAAATACAGTGTGTGAATCAAAATTATTACTTTTTCTTTTATGCAAAAAAACCATTAGAATATTAAAGGTGCAGTATGTAAGTTTGACACCCAGTGGTTCAACTAGGCATTGCATTCCTGGATCAAAACAAATGCAAGCGCAGGTTGCCAGATTGTGGGCCAACAGGAGTGAGTCTGGCGATCGAGCCTAAAGGCTGATATAAATTGTGTTCTAAATAAAAGCAACGGCACACGATAGAAGGAATATTTTCATATTAAAACGAGTTTTTGTTCTAATCAACACCTCGAATTGATACAGTTGAAGTCAGAATTATTAGCCCCCCTTTGATTTATTTTTTATTTTTTTTATATTTTCTAATTGATGTTTAACAGAGCAAGGAAATGTTCACAGTATGTCTAATAATATTTTTTTTCTGAAGAAAGTCTTTGTTTTATTTCGGCTAGACTAAAAGCAGTTTTAATTTTTTTTTTAAAACAATTTTAAGGTTAAAATTATAAGCCCCTTTGAGCTCTTTTTTTCAGATAGTCTACAAAACAAACCATCATTATACAGTAGCTTGCCTAATTACTCTATCCTGCCTAATTAACCTAGTTAAGCCTTTAAATGTCACTGTAAGCTGTGTAGAAGTGTCTTGAAAAATATCTAGTCAAATATTATTTACTGTCATCATGGCAAAGATGAAATAAATCAGTTATTAGAAATGAGTTATTAAAACTATTATGTTTAGAAATGTGTTGAGCAAATCTGCTCTCCGTTAAACAGAATTTGGGGGGAAAAATTAACAGGAGGGCTAATAATTCAGGGAGGCTCACCTCAGGTACACCTCATGTGCTTTATTCAGTGTTAAATGCTTTGTTTGAATGTCATTTTACACGACATGTATTGCCATACTACTGAAAGCAGCAGCAGGTAGTTCACCTCAGATCTTGAAAATAAAATTAACCGTTTGAAATTGAACTTTAGAACTGTGACTCAAAGAGGTTTAATATGTACTAATTAGAGTATAAATCTTAACATTTCTTGAGTGAGTGCATATTCTGTGCTTCTGAATGGCTGTATTTACATTTCTGTCATGTTTCGTCTGGTGCAAACAGCCCAATTGCTTACTGCTGCAAATCTCATCAATTAACGTGTTGTTAGGACATGCGGTTACAATGTAACCTGCTCACCTAATGGTTAATTTCATATTTATATTATTTTTTTAATTAATAACCTAATGTGAGGTCTCATTTCGGTCCACCGGAGGTCGCAGATTTTGGTCACAGATGCATGCTTTGAGAGCCGTTCTGACTGAATAAATGAATGAAATACTCTGTTTTCCAACAAAGCAACCCGGGGTGCTGAAATATGATTGGTTAAACTGCCGTTGGGTGGATTAAAAGAACAAAAACTTAGACAGACGTTCCTGAATATAAACAGAATATCTGACTTCAGCATTGTTTTTCAGATAAACAAGAATATTCACTTAGCATGTTTCTGAAATATCTGCAAACATATTGTGGTGTTTTTATGCTTTAGAAGAGTCAAAAACTTACAAACAGCACCTTTAAGTAAAGATCATGTTCCATGAAGATATTTTGTACATTTTCTACTGTAAATATATCAAAACCTTCTTTTTGATTAGTGATGTGAATTGCTAAGCACTTTATTCAGACAAACTTAAAGGTGATTTTTTTTTTTTTTTTTTTTTTTTTTTTCAACCTATATATTTTTTTAAATTCAAGATTTCGAAATGCTGTATCTCGGGCAGATATTTTCCTGTCCTAACAAGGTATACACCAATGGAAAGCGAACGTATTCATTTATTTATTATGAATAAGTCCCAATTTAAAAAAAGTAACTTATGTTTTATTAGAAAATTAGTTTTCTTTCATGTCATGATATCATTTTCCCTTGCATCTTTTTAAAATGTATGTTTCACTGAATAATAATGTACATCTGCATTGTTTCTTCAAAGACAGGGAACAAATACCTTTAAAAAGACCTTAAAAAGACTGGACCACATACCCAGTCTTCTGTTGCACTTATATATTTTTGGTAATGGCTTAATATGCATTGTATGTTAAAATTATTCATTTTTCATTTATGCCCAAAATTATTATACTATTAAGTAAATGAAAATTGTACAAATTTTCATTTGTAATATGCATAGCTAAAGAACTTAACATTTAGAATCTTCTCTCAAAAAAAAGGGGAAAATGTGTATATATTTATATAATTTTTTATTTTTTTTTAATCTCTCAGATTCCAGATTTTCACATATTGTACATGTATGTGTCTCTGACAAATATTCGACACGGCTAACAAACCAAACATTAATGCAAAGCTTATTTTCATGTTATGTCAACCTAAATATCTGAAAATAGACTGGTTTTGTGGTCCAGGGTCGAATATGGTATTTATGATCAAATCTAAAAGGTACAATATCAACCAGCCATTCATTCTTCAGGAAATGTGTCTAATAAATAAAAATCATTACAATTTTAAGCTCTGATTACTTCCTCCCACAATTCCAGTTCAGGTTTATATTCCTTTTCCCTTTTAGTCCTTGCATCTGTTAGTTCTATACTGTGACCTATTTTTCTTCATCGTCTCTTACTGAGGGAAAATGCAGTCACATGTTCAGACAACTAACAACAATTTGCAGATAGAAGTCAAATGCAGAGGAATGTGACGGAGGATTGTGGGTGTGTTTATGAACCATTTTTAGGTCAGACTTCAAGACCACTTCAATGTGTGCCCTACAAAAACAAAAACATCCCAAAGTTTGATGAAAAGTTGTTGTGTAGAGCATGAGCAGACCTCATTTGAATCTCATCTTTCTGTTCAGAGGCGTTCAGGGCACCGGTGTTCAGAAATGGCCCAGATAAGAATGGCTTCACGTTGGGTTTCCGCAAGAACATCACCCAGGTGTTCGGAGACCAGAAGAAGTATTGGTGCTTGCCCATTTTCAGCAGGTACAAGACTCATTTATCAAGCAGCGTTTGGGGTTTGAAACGTTAAAAAAGGCTGTATGGAGAATCCAGAAACACTTGTTCGTAGTGACACCAGTGGCCATTCACTGAACTGCAGCGGCAACTTTCTCTCGTTTTCCATTAAAACAAACAAAATAATCTTGTCAAAGTGAAAAGTATAACATTTTGCTCACCCCATTGACAGATTATTTTGCTTGTTTTTAAGAAAACACACTTAATTTTGGCATTATTTCTGAAAACAAGATAATATTTTTATTTTAGATCTAGAATATGCATTTCTGCTCATGTTTGCGTTCGTGCACACATAACGCAGGAAAAATTAAATGCCATTCAGTGCCTCAACAACTTTGCGCTTATAAAAAAAATTGTGACATTTATTTTTATTTGAGTAGAAGTAAAAAGGAGTTAGAAATACCCTTGCAGAATTATACTTGTATTGATTATCTAGATGAAAATATATGCTGCACTCTCTTTCCTCTCAACAACAAATCTCAAAGACACAAGAAAATGACAGTGGTGATAAAACCAGCCAGTTCAAAGTATAATTTAATAGTAGACTATATTTGGAAGATTATATTTTATAACTATCATTTCTATCTCTTCTCTTGGCATGACATATTGCCATTACAGTACAGAATTGTCTTTTGCATTATTCTCAAAGTAATCATGAATGGAAGAGTACATGTTATGTCCTTTTTATTTTTCTGGAAAAAGCATCTTTCACATACTTATTTACAAACTATTTCCATCCTCCTACTTGTGTGCATTTTAGAAAATTGCATTAAAAGGCTTAGTGGAATCGCCAAGATGTGCATACATTTTGAAAAAGCACTTATTTATTATAGGTATAGGTTTTACCATGAATATAGCCAATGTTGCTCGTATGGCTGTAAAATAAAAAATGTCGCAGAAATTCCACTTTAATTTTTGATATTTGGCACCATTTTATCAGGAAGTGAGTTTTTTGTTGTTGTTTTTTTACTCATTGGATGGAAACGGTGCTTTATCCGCAAATGTTTTATGTGATCAGGGTATCCGCAGGGTTTTAAGAAGTCTTAATGTCTTAAATCTCAAAAAGCTAAATTTTAGGAATTAAAGTCTTAAATCTACTGAAGTGTTGTGTTGTAGGTCTTACATTTTTTTAAACAGGTCTTAACTTTCCTTTGTTCATGTGTTGCTGGGCGTTAACACTCATACAATCACCAACAATCCCAATCTCAATAAAAAGTTTAAACTCTATTTAACATGATGTTTTAATTACTTTCCTTACAGTAACATTTGTTTAATAGTTCTCCATTTATGTACTGCTGAGGAAACTGACCTGATCTTATCTTAACCTGACCTGACCTGATCTTATCTTAACCTGACCTGATCTTATTTTTTATTATTAAATTTGTTACTGTATTATTAAATGTATTAAATTGTAATCATTTTTTTGACGGGGCAAGAGAAATATTTTCCAACAGGGATATTTGAAAAAATTCCATTACCCCTGTACAAGTCTAACATTTCATTTATAATGGTTTTAAAAAGTCCTACATTTAACTGGGTGAAACCTGCAGAAAGTGATATTCTTGTTTTTATAATTATTCCAATCATCATGTTTGGATGGTAACATAGTTACAGACAAACAATGAAGTTTTCTCCTTACAAGTTGTCCACACACTGGCAAATAAAAAAAGTGATTAATCCTTAAAGATTCGAACATACAGCCTTTTGAATGATGTGCATTATAGAATCATTAATTAAAATGGTTAAAATTAACTAAAAATGTTGTTGTCATACTTAAAGATTGTAAGATTTACACTACACTGCAATTAATGTTTTTCTTACTTTTGTTAAGTTGTCTTGTTTCTAGTCCAACTGTCAAAAAATTCCTAAACCAAGAAGCATTTTCTAGACAAGCAAAAATATTGTCTTGTTTTCAGAAAAAATATGCCAAAACGAAGTGTGTTTTTCATTAAAACAAGCAAGATGATCTTATGTCAAGGTGAAAAGATTATTTTGCTTCTCCTATTGGCAGATTATCTTGCTTGTTTTAAGGAAACTCTCTTAATTTTGGCGTATTATTTCTGAAAACAAGACAATATTTTTTGCTTGTCTAGAAAATGCTTCTTGATTTAAGAATTTGTAGATATTTGGATTAGAAACCAGACTAAAACTCCCTAAGGAAGAAAAGCATTTTTTTTTTCAAGTGTAGTCTCATAATAAGCTTCTGTGCTGTTTTTGAGGTTAAGTTATAGGAGCTCAAGTCATCTTTTCCCTCTCTCTTTCTCTCTCTATAGTTTGGGTGATGGTTACACCTTTCCTACCCGCCTAGTCACTGTTGACGCGGAGCATGGCAACATTGAACATCAAACCATTAAATGGTAATTACAGACTCATTCGTTAACAATAACACTACTCACTTGATTGACAGTATAAATCTGCACTCTATCATGCCCATTTAGTTACATGCATTCTCTATTTAACCGCACACACACACACACACACACACACACACACACACACACACACACACACACACACACCCCAGAGATCTGATGGACCCTTTTCACAAGACTGTTATGATGCGTTTAACGGTCATCAGCATCTTAAAGCCTTAAAAGTTTTTAATATTTAGCTTTTTAAAAAAACAAGTGAACATTTATATGCTTTTATGTATGTATTATATAATATTTGCATCAGATTACAAAAAACAAACACCTTGCACCAGCGGTAATTTGTTATGCAGCATCTATGGGGCAGGACAGTACATTTGACATTGTTCTCTCCTCTGGCTGCCGTTTTCAGTTTCACGCTATTGTTTTCCTTTTTCTTAGGTCTTGATAACACCATCGTGGAGTTTTTCGTTTATTATTTCAGCAAATAGGATTGTAAAAAAAAAAAAAAAGATTTGTTGTACTCTCCCCTTCACTCCATGTTCACCCAAATATCACGACTTCTGCTGCTGAGAAACCTAGAAATGTGAAAAGGGTGCATAACGCTACTCTGCACTCCATCATTTCCCTTTAGACCATTTAGTTTCATGCATTCTCTATTTAATACCACACACACACCAGAGGTCTGATTTCCAGGAAACCTTGTCCTCTGTTAATAGTATAATGCAGTTGGGCTGAGGTTTATTCTGGGACAGTGAAACCCTGATGTGTAAGTGTTTGTGACTGACACACAATGCTGCTTCTGGTAACAGCACTGTTGATGGACAGACTAACGCCAGACCTTTGAGTGAGTCTCAGAATCATCTGCTCTGCAGTGATGAGGGCCAGAAGGACAGCAGCATGGCCGCCATTGGTATGTCAACTGTTTACATCCTCAATATCACTACAGGTGTAGGGAAAACTAATTTAAATTAGCTGTAAAACTGTGATGTTTAAAAATGTTGAGAAAACACTTGGAAATTATTTTAGAATAATAGAATAATAATAAAAAAAAATTGTGAGAGATTTCATTGGACAAGTCTGAGTCCCCTGAAGAAAATGGAAAATTCTGTCACATTTATTCACCATCCTCCTGTTTCTGAACCTGTATGAGTTTTTCTTCTGTTGAACACTAAAGAAGACATTATGAGAAATGTTGAACATCCAAACAGTTGACTATTGACTTCAGCAGTAGCATGGTATGGAAGTCAATGGTGAGCGATCAATCTGGAAATGAAGGATTCCCACATCATCTTCTCAAGTAGGAAAATATCTGTTCATGAAACTGATCCGTCTTGGTTTGTCTTTCAGAGGTGTGTCAGCCTGTTTGTGTGACCTTGGAGAATGAGTCCTAATCAGGTGAGACTTTTTGAAAATTCTTTACTTACTATATTGTATGTGTTGTTCTAATAATAAAAAAATGCCACACCAAATATAGTGAAAATAATGTTGGAACCACATTCAGAACAATATTGTTCAACTGATGTATGAGAATATTGAATATTATCATCAGTCGCTGTGAACGCTAATATAGTTATCATCCTTCATGTGAGTAGACCTTAACTTGGATTAAGAGATATTTTAGTGTTTTCTACATGGGTGTTTCACCTGTTTTGTTTTTTTGTTTTTTTTGTATATTTTGTTCATACAGATTTAAGCTGTGGTCACACTAGAGCTTCAGCATGCCAAATTCTGTCAGACAAGATTAAAGAACACTGATGAATGTTAGATTTCTGTACAGAGAGGTCATGTTTTGATCTTCTCTTTATTTCTGTAGTCAAAAACACCATTTTAGGCCTTAAAGTCTTAAATTCACTGAAATATTTTCTTGTAGGTCTACAATCATTTTAAACGGGTCTTTATTTTCCTTTATGTAAAGCTACCCAATCTATGTGCAATCACCAACAACACCTCTCAAGAAGACTTATCAAATCTATTCATAACTAATATAATAGCTGTAGTCTGTTGTGCATACACTTAGTTTTAACAAGTTTTGTTGAGCAAAACTGTATATATTCAACTGTGGTTTGCTTGTTTTGACACATTATTTAAAATATGTGGCTAAGAAATAAATAGATATTTTTTCTGCTGGGCCTTTAAGTAAAATCCTTAGCGTCTAGCCCTATGTAAGTCTGAAATTCTATTCTTTATGGTCTTAAATTTGACTTTGTGAAACCTGCAGAAACCCAGTGATGCAAATCCGCGGGTTTGAGTTCACCAAATGTAAATGTTGGGATGTGAAACTTGTTGCACAAGCTTGACTTTCTGGTCTGCTGCAAGTCTGCTTGGCAAAAAGTGCAGCGTAACTTTGGCTATATTCAAATGTTATCACTTATATCACGGCTTCTTCCTTACAACTGTGCAGGAAAGCAAGTGAATAAGGCATATAATGTAGGATTCTCCATTCAATAAACCGTGTGCCACATTGAGCGCTCCTGTGAAAGAGCATGAGGAAGGAAAGGTTGTGATGAAATAAGAATGCAACTGGCAGTAAGAGATGCATTTGTTGCTTCTTAACTGACCACTTGTGCTCAGATTCCTGAAAACACTTTAATACTAGGAGACCGAAAGGGATACTTGAGTTCATTTTAAATGTTCAGTAGAACTCTTTTATTTCTATTTGGTTTGTTGTTTTCAGAACTGAAAGGACATACAGAACAGTGTTTCATGCTTTTGTAAAGTGTTGGATGCTTTGTACACTACCTGACAAGTCTTGTCCCCGATCCAAGTTTTAGGAACAGCAAATAATAACGACAAATAAAAATGACTTCTAGCTGATCATTTGGTATCAGAAGTGGCTTATATGAAAGGCAAAGGCCTCTAGATTATGCTTATTTTACTAAAATAAAACATTGTGCCTTGATTTTACATGATTTGATTAGGACAGTAAGGTCTGACTTTGCTTAGACAAAAGTGTTGTTACTTAACAAAAATAATGTACAGTATAGAAGATAATATCCATTCTTTTTCCACTGTACCATGACTTTGTGTTTGACTCCCATGAGCTTGGAGGACTGGATCCATACATCTCTGCAATGACTCAAATCACTTATTAATAAAGTCATCTGGAATGGCAAAGAAAGCGTTCTTGCAGGACTCCCAGAGTATATCAAGACTCTTTGAATTCATCTTCAATGCCTCCTCCTTCATCTTACCCCAGACATGCTCAATAATGTTCATGTCTGATGACCGGGATGGCCAATCCTGGAGCACCTTGACCTTCTTTAATTTCAGGATCTTTGATGTGGGGGCTGAAGTATGAGGAGCGCTATCCTGCTGAAGAATTTGCCCTCTCCTGTGGTTTGTAATGTAATGGGCAGCACAAATATCTTGATACCTCAGGCTGTTGATGTTGCCATCCACTCTGCAGATCTCTCGCACACCCCCATACTGAATGTAACCCCAAACCATGATTTTTCCTTCACCAAACTTGACTGATTTCAGAGAATCTTGGGTCCATGTGGGCTCCAGTAGGTCTTCTGCAGTATTTGTGATGATTGAGATGCAGTTCAATAGATGATTCATCAGAAACATCTACCTTTTGCTACTTTTCCAAATGATCAACTAGAAGTCAAGTTATTATTTATTGCTCTAACTGGGATCGAAGACAGGACTTTTATCATATAGTGTACGGTTAAGCAGACTTTTCATTTGTTTTAAAGAGATATTCTCTGCGGAGACTTTTATTTTTTGGCTTTAAGTATGAGGTTTCCGTCTCAGTTGTTGAGTTTTTAAGTTTTTTTTTTGTTGGTTGAGGGAAAACTTGCTTTTTATGTCAGTAGGAGAAACATCATTTCAAAGTGTTGATTGTTTTTGAGGATTAATTAAGGGTGTTGACTGATTTTAAATCTGATAAAAGCATGGAAGATCTATTAACTTTGAAATTATCCGGTGTTTTTGAGGGGTTTCTGATGGAAATGTAGTGTTTTCTTTCTAATAGGTTGATGAATGTATAGTTATGAAATGAATTAATTATGTTTTTTCAAAATTCAAAGTATGTTCAGTAGATGAAACCTTGTTTATTTCAACTTCAAGTGTTTGTTTTTCTCTATCTCCTTACAGGACTTTTCAGTGGCACCGGGACATTTTTCCTCTCTTCAGGATATACTGTTGTCCTATAAGACCTCACGTGGAAGACCGCAGAGCCCTCAGATACAATGCCTTAAGGTTAGCATTAGCATTATCTCCAGGAAAGACCAGCGCTCTGGTGGATGTTTATGTATCCGCACAGACTCTTAAGCTCTTCACACCAAACGGATCTTTATGACACCATTTCTCCATCTGTATTTGTTTGACCAAAATACCCTAAGATGACCTTCAAGTTTGATTCTTAGTCCTAAATACAATGGTTAATCTCGGGGACTGCTTTATTTATATAGGCCAAAAAGTCAGCCTGGCGTTTTTACCCAAGATGCACTTTCGTGTGGAATGATTTTGCAGATGTTTACGGATCTAAATTAACACGTGCGAGTGCAATGCAGTATTTGATCAGAATGTGTTCATTCACTACAGCAGCATCACCTCAACTAATACTGTAGATTATTTAGTAGGTGTTTTCTAAGTGTTAATTCTGAAGGAAGTGCAATGAGGTGTTTAATACTTTAGATAATTACAAAACTGGAACTCTATATAGTGTTTAATAGCTACCTTTCTTTTAATATATATACAACTATACCCATTAATTCACACTAAGGTTTTTTGTTTTAGCTCATGCCCATCAGCATTATACTATCAGCTTTGTGCCTTCAGTTCAGGGTTAGGATCTGCAGCAGATGGTGTGAATCATGATGTTAAAGGGAAAGTTCACTCAAAAATAGGGTTGGGTATCGTTAGAATTTCATCAATGGCGATTCCACTTATTGATTCCTAGTTTTTATTTCATTGTAAAACATAAAATAAAATATAAAGTCATTTAGGCCCTGTTCACAAGGGAATTCACGTTAGTTTTAATCAGTCTGATCACTAATGGACAAACACTTTACAGTGAGGTTGTAATAGATAATGTTAGTTAATGCATTCACTAACATGAACAAACAATGAAGGAAACATTTATTACAGTGTTTGGTCATGTTTGTTAACCTTTGTTAATGCAAATGAAGTTGTTCATCTTAACTCGCAGTGCATAAACTAATGTCGACAAGCATGAATTTGGGTTTTAATAACGCATTAGTACACGTTAAACTATGATTAAAAAATGCTGAACGTGTGTTATTCATTATTAGCTGATGTTAGTAAATAATGAAGCCTGAAGTGTGACCAATGGGCAAAGAAGACACACTATATAGGCGACTGATGCAACATTTATATTTTACATGAAAAAAAATCTTAATTAGCATTTGCAGATCAATGAAACACACTTCATCAATAAGCTAGCCTACTTTATGCATTAAATAATGAAATTATAGATAACTGATTTCCTTTCTTTCCTATCAGACATGTATACTTCGTTTTAATGGGTGTATGCTTTAATTTTTATACAAATTAACATATTTTAGCACATCAAAAGTCATTAAATTTGGTATATTTGATTGAAAACATTATGCTAAGAATCAGGAATTGATCACACACACAAAAAAATGCCATGCAACACCATCATGCCATGTTCTTGAGGTTAAATTTGCGTCTGTGAATGCTGCTTTGAATAGAGTAAATTGATTAAAACAGATGAATTACTATACACATGAAATAAAACATTCACAAAGCTGTATCTCATAAGAAAACACTCATTTAGGGGCGCTGCGTGGCTTTCAGTTTGAGTAGAATGAAGCAGATTTTAAGAAATCTGTAAAATGGCAGGAGAATTTTGCAAAAGAAAAAGATGAAACCTATCGAGACCGTATTAAAGAACATTCTACTTCATACATTTGTTTGACTAATACAAAATCAAAGATTATGAATGATGGAGTGTAATTCTGCCTCTCCTCGTGCTTCAGCAGTGGTCCTGCTGTTTATGAATGAGGAGGTGGAGGGAATGCGCTGTTAAGTTTCACCTCAGGGTTTGAACAGAAGTGTAACTGCTCGGCTACATGCTCAAATGCTAAACTAAAATGCACAACACTTATTGGTTGCACCCGGGATGCACAACGTGGTGCAGTCTTTTAATTCGATGTTTGTGGACCAACCGCAGATGCTTTGTCACGTTTTCAACATATTAGTTTATTGCTATGGTTACACTTTGTGTTCACCACATGTAACCTTCTGAGTACATGTTGCGGTCCATCTAATGTTTAGATCAGCGTTAGATCATTTTCCATATCTCCTTAACCAAACGCACCTAATTCAGATCATCAGCTCATTAGCAGAGACTAAAAGAGCTGTAATGGGTTGTGACAGAAAGGAGACATCCAACACATGCAGTGTTGGTTGTCCTTCAGGAACGTGGTTGACAAACACTGATTTAGATTATAGCTAATTCAAAGTGCTTGCCAGCGCGGAAGTTCCTGTCAGATTGTGTGAAGAAATAAAAATGTGCGCACATACAGGAATCGGTAAGGCATCTAATTTTAATTTTATAGCAAGTATCTGATTCTTAATCAAAGTATTTAAGATTTTTGATTCCCAACCCGACTCAAAAATGAAAATGGCCTGTTCATTTACTTAACCCAGACTATGGGAGATGTAGGTGTCCCTCCACCTCCACATGGCACTTTCAAAATCCAAATGAAATGAACGTATTTATATTATTATTTACTATTTATGGAAACATTCCAAGTTGACTTGTAGTTTTTGAATCACCAGGGACCACAATTGCAGCTTAAAAAAAAAAAAGGTCCAGTTTTGGGTGAACTCTCTCTTTATAGCACACCTGAGGTTTCTAGATAGTGTAGCACATGCAGCTCAGAAGGAACTCAACCTTCATTCAGCAAGTCAGAGCAGAGTTTTCATATTCAAGTTTGAAGATTGGTTTGTGTAATGTTGCTGTAGTTTTCACTGAGGTGTGTTTACAGCGGCACCGTCTTCATTTATTTCTCTTCTGTTATTACTGTGACCTCATACATGACTGAGATACTTGCATATCTCTGCTTGGAAAAATGAATACCCATAACTTCAGAGTTTACGTTCGTGGAGGTTATTGAATAGTGTTTTGTGCTGAACTTTCATTTTACTCTATGTAGTTTTACAGAATTGTCTCATTAAGTTGCTGCATGTTTATATGAAGCTTATTGAAAAGCAATGAAGGTCTGGATGAAGGAGTAACAATGTCACTTTAAAGCAACAGTTCACTCAAAAAGAGAGTTAATTCTGTCATTTATTCATCCTCTACTTACAAACCTGTTGGTTTCATTTTAATTCAAAGGACGAGATCTTGAAGAATATTGGAAAGTTTTAGACATTGACTTTCACAGTACTTTTTTCTTTTGGATGTCAATGGCTTCTGTATATAAAAAAAAGAAACTTAAAGGTTTGGAACCACATGAGGGTGAGTAAAAGGACACATTTATATATTTTTTCTCCTCATGTGAAACATTTGATTATGGTTTCCAGTTTAATGTTCTTTTGTGTATGTAGTGTACATGCAGATTTTGGATATGAGCTACTTTTTAAATCAGACCCCCTAGTGTTTTGTTGATTTTGCGTTGGATTCAGCAATCACAGAATCACAAAGTTGCAATTTTTTGTGATCTTACAAAATTCTTAATTTAAACGCAAAATTATCACAAAAAGATTAAATAATCTCACAAAACATCTAATTCTAAACCACATAATCAAATTATATTTAAATTATATTGTAATTAATTGCTTTATGTGATGTATAGACGTTGCATGTAGACGTTGTGTTGCAGCCTGTGTGGATGAAGCATCAATTGGGAATGATTTACACGTGAAGTCAATGCAAAGATGTGATTAGACATCCTGAGTGAATGACCTGGTGCTATTCATCAGGCGTTTGACATGCTTGAAGCTGCGGTCACACTTGACTTTTCTTCCCATAGACTTCCATTCATACGCAAGCGAACGCGTCAGACCAGAAAACGCAGGGTCATGCGGCAAGTTTCGCAAGTTGCTGCGGTGCAAAGTTCAAGCTTGGTGAATTCTGACCTGCGAAATCGCATCACTTGACTGCGTAAGACCAATCGAGGATCAAAACAGGACCTCTCTGGACAGAAATTTAAAACATGGAGCAATCGCTCGCTTTTTTTAATGTCTAATAAGCTTGTATAATCCCACCCCTTTTCGTAGCGCCGCACGACAGAATTTCGCATACACAAAGCCCGGTGTGACCGTAGCTTTAGACTGCAAAAGAAAGTGGGAGCAAACATCTAACAAATGGATGACAGCCGCTGGACATGACCGAACTAAAGGTTTACAAAGAGTTTTGCTTTAGGGGTATGGCTGGTATTATAATGTGCATCAAATTGATAAATGACTTGGTTTAACTCTTTCAGTTTTACAGCAATCTGTGTTTTAGGTGTGTTTAGATCTTGTCTTGACGAGACCACAATAAAGAAGCTTCATTTTTATGATTTGTGTCAGAAATTGCACATCTAACATGGGCTACCTAAAATAGTAAATAATTTTATATATATATATTTTTTAAATCACAATGTTATCACAAAAATCGTGAAAAACTCAGGGGGTCTGTTAAATATGTAGGAAACTCATAAAATTGACCATGAAGATCTGCAGAATGTTGATTTTTTTTTTGTGTGTGTGAACTGTCTCTTTAATGAAGACTTGAGCTGATGTAACCATAACCTCCTTCTGCCATGTGTTAAGAATAATGATTGCTGCATCTGCTGGTGCTCATATGAGGACATGATTGTCTTTATCAACAGGATTATGCCAAAAATAATCATTTTAATATCAAGGAACTCACTAATCAATCACATCCCTCATGAATATGTAATGTATTACTGGAATTTCAACACCAAACATATACATGGAGGAGCTTTTTTTGTAGAAACAATAGTGTACAGAGTTTTTCAGTGTTTTGTTTTGTACTTACCCTGCAGGCCAGTTTGGTTTATGATGTTATATTTGAAGATGTTTCTGAAGTCTGAACAGTTTGCACAGATGTTTCCATGTCTAATTCAATTCATTGTTTGTACTTTGCAGATTTAACAATGTATGCATTATAAAAATAAGTTGAGTATTTAATGAACTGTATGATCCAGAAAATAAATGGATAAATCTATTTTCCAATGTTTTCCATGTTCACTCAAGCAGAAACACAACAAACAGGTAACTCAGATTAATTTAATCCACAACATGTAAAACAAATAAGGAAGACTTGTAATCAGAGGCGAGTTATCAGATACTGGCCTCTTCTGACCACACCACAGAAAGCTGAGGCTGACCACTAAAACAAGCTGACACTGCATTACAATTACAATATTTCAGCTTTGTAACTGGAAAATAAACACAACCACACTAAAAGTCAAAACACAAACCAGTCGACTTGTACAGGGAAAAAAAAAAGGGTTATTTCAAGACGTTGAACTATGAACAAGATAAGATGGTGTTTTTTTTTTTTTTAATATATGTTCATTAACTGCATCCATCGTGTTTAATTTTCCTTGATTATTTTGATGACTACTTTTACAGCTCACAAATGGTTCTGGTGTTATCAATATTGAAGAAACTAGAGATTTATGTTCAATTGTGATGATTTGAGCATTGTGTTAAGTTATTTTCTTTAAAAAAGCAGAGTGGATTGATTAGTGATTACAAAATTATTCCCCGACACAAAAATGCTAATTTGTTGATTGATGCAGAAGATGCTTACGAATATTGCGACTAAACCACGAAACCAACAATCTGACACTATCGAAACTGAAAAGGCAAACTTAAATACGCAAATAAAGAGCTTTAAAACAATCATGCTTAGCTCAAACCAAGCATGCACTGAGGCGATGAAAAACGCAAAGATCAGGGCCTCTGTGGGCCTGAAAGATGAACGTGAGACTGTCTGTCGCCCCCTACTGGAGCACTCACCTCAATACAGGCCCTTCAGACTGCATCCGCCTGCTCGTGACGCCACACTCACTCTATCACACACACTCCAAACAGCAGAAGAGCCGACGCTGCTTCCTCGTTCTCTTGCTTGAATCAGCTACGTGTGCGTCTCACCCTCAGAAGTAAGCGGTTGTCTATGCACGCTGCGTTTAAGGGGAAAATCCTTGTTCTTTGTAAAGTGGCTCGATGTGTGTCTCACTTTTTGGACTGACTGGCAGTCTCTTCCCCTGTGTGTTGATCCTCTCTGTGTGTTTGCTCATCTCCGGCTGTTGTGGCGCAGGATGACTGGTTTCTCAGCGGTCGCTCAAGCCTGCGCTTCAGCCTACTTTAGCCCAGATCAGGAAGGCGGGAATGTCTCTGACGGGAACGTTGCGGGTCAGAGCTTTGACGCGGAGATTTCTGTCATCTGTAAGCAGGACCACCTCACGACGCAACCGCACCGGACCATCTGATGGAGCAATAGGAAACACACAATGATCAGGATGTTAATGGAAGGGAACAAAAAGACAAACTCTGTGATCTAGAACAGTATTTCCCAACCCTGTTCCTGAAGGCACACCAACAGTCCCACATTTTCAACCTCTCCCTAATCAAACACACCTGAATCATCTTATCATAACATCAGAAGAGACACCAACACCTGAAGTTAATGGGTCAGATAACGGAGACATCCAAAATATGTACTGTTGGTGTGCCTCCAGGAACAGGGTTGGGACACACTGATCTAGAAAACCTCAGACTTTTGCAAATCATCTTTATATAGATGTTTTTACACTAGTAAACTTTATTTTCTGGTCATTTGTGCATCTCGAACACAAAACCAGTAATAAGTGTGAATTTTTGGAAGTCTTCATGCAAAATAAATTAGCTTTTTTTTATTGATAATTGGTTTAAAATAGAACAATATTAGTCCGAAATGCAAAAATCAGAAATCTGAGGCATAAAAAAAATACACATTTTTAACTAAATATTCAGTAAATCACCTTTGAAGGCGTCAAAATTAAGTTTTGATATATTTACAGTGGGAATTTACAAAAATATCTTCCATAGAACTTGATCCTAATATTCTCATGATTTTTGGCATAAAGAAAAATGTGGACCTGTATGTATTTGTTAATTTTTAATCTCAAAAACAGGTGACCATTAACTTGCATTATATGAAACACAAAGGACCGCGAATTCAGCTAAAAATATTCTTTAATGTTCTACTGAGGGAAATAAAAAAACCTACATGGCCTATGATGGCATAAGCATTAGAAAGCTAACTGTCAACTGACTGTCATTTTTGGATGAACTATATATGTAATGTAATGTGTGTTTATATAACGCGTTTATCCTGTTTGGCCATATAACCAAAGCGCTTCACAATCATGAGGAGGGTCTCTCCACATCACCACCAGTGTGCAGCATCCACTTGGGATGATGTGATGGCAGCTACAGGATAACAGCTCCAATGTGCTCACCACACACCAGCTATAGGGGGAGTGGAGAGACAGTGATAGAGCTAATTCAGTGGACAGGTATGAATGGGAGGCTATGATGGGTAAGAGCGGATTGAGGGTATTTTGCCAGGACACGAGGGTTACACCTCTACCCTTTACGAGAAGTGTCATGAAAACGGAGAGTCAGGACCTCAGTTTAACGTCTCATCAGAAAGACAGCGCTCACTGACAGTATAGTGTCTCCTTCACTTTACTGGGGCATTAGGACTCACACAGACCGCAGGTTGAGTGCCCCATGCTGGCCTCACTAACACCATTTCCAACAGCAACCTAGTTTTCCCATGTGGTCTCCCATCCTGGTATTGACCAGGCTCAGCCCTGCTAAGCTTCAGTGAGTAAACTGTTCTTGGGCTGCAGGGGGATATGGCTGTGGCTATATACACCATTAAGATTACACTGTTTTGAACAAATGTATTATAGAATAATCTTAACTGTGATCAGTATGAAATATACACTACCAGTCTTTGGGGTCAGTTTTTTTTTTCCCCAAAGAAAATTATTCTGTTGATCAAGGCGACATTTAATAAATGTTAAAAATTGTTAAATATTTATTTATTAAATATATATTTATTACTTAATGTATTCGTTTCAAATGAAATTATTACTCCAGTCATTACTGCTTTTATTACTATTAATAATAATAATAACAACAACAATAATGAATAGAGTGATTCCTAAAGGATCGTGTAACTCTGAAGACTGGAGTAATGAAGCTGAAAATTCATCTTTAAAATCACTAGAATAAATGATTAAATTAAACGATAAACTACTTTTGAACAGGTATTTTAGTGCAATACTATTTCACAATCTTACAGTTTGTACTGTATGTTTGCTGAAATGTATGTACTGTATGTTTGCTTCTCGCTGAGCAGAAGCTTATGTTAAAACATTAGCAAATCCTACTGACCCCAAACTTTTGACCCTTTAGTGTATTAAATGACACCTATTATAAAATCAAAGTTTTAAAATAATCTTAAAATAACATTATCTGAATTATTTGTTTAAACAATTATGTTTTTAAATAGTAAATAGAAAACTTATATTTCTGTTCCTCTTGATGCCAAAATGATTGTTTATTGTAGACTGTAATCGATTATAATTAGCAGGTAAGATTCCAATACTTAAATCAATAACGACTGATCATCACCCCTAAAAAAGGTCTCTTATTTAAACTCAATGGTTCATCTCTGCTCAAAGCTGCCAGCTTAGTGTTTATTGAGCTAAAATATTGGACTTCAAATGATTAACTTTGGAAAGTAGCCATGGTATATGTCCTGCAGTTTGTTTAGTAATAATGAGTGGCTGGGTGTGGTGTCATCATCATGAACTCAGCTTGGATAAATGTGTTAAAAGTGAATGCAGATGAATGTGAACTGACTTCTCTCAGCAGGCATGAAGTCCTTGGCTTTGTCCTGACAGTAGTGCAGACAGCAGGACAGGATCACGTCATCGTTGTTCCCCTGAGGAGACACACAGACAGGACAGTGAGCAGGTGATTCAAACTACAGGCTGAAGAAGCCCCATGTGTATTTAGCAGCCTCAATAAGCTTTTTTTTTACTCATTCATTCGTGCGGCACAGAGGTGTGTGTGTGTGTGTCCTCTACACTCCCTAAAGACTGCCAACATTAATGCTGCGGACTCTGCCGTTTTCTCACTTTTAAGAAAATATACTGTTCTGATGTAAACCTCAGCAGATGGATCATATATAATGCTGTTATACTGATAAACACTAGGTGTTCAATTATTTTCTTATTCTATTTCTTATATTGTTCTTATTGCATAAGAAATTAACAACAAAAAAAATACAGTGATGATATTCAAAATGATGTTTCACTAATTAGAATCAAACGAGTCATTTTAATTGATTTGAACTCAACAGAAAAAAGGGTTTTTATATTCAGTAACATGAATCAGTTCAAGAGCTGTGTTTCAAAACAATAATTCAAGACTGATTGTATTTATATTGTTCAGAAACACTAGGTAAGTGGATGAGCGCCTCTTTTTGTATGTTTGTTTATTCTTTCAGGGAGTTTATGTTATTGGCATCGCATACGCTGAAGATTTCGGTTTCTTTTTCACACTTTGGTATTCATTAGGAAGTTTAGAGGAGATCTTGTGTTCTAGTTTTGGTGGCTTTTGGTTTTGTTTAGTTCTTTAGTTGCTGTGGCGCCAATCTAGTTCCTTTTCCCCTGAAACTTTTGGTTTGATTATATTTCTGTTTGCTTTTTTTATGCATTGTACAAAGCACACACATATGCTTCTCTTTTGTTGGCCTCATCACTCTTTTCCTCATTGAAGAATAAATGATTGTTAACAATATGCCCTTGTGTATTTTCCATCCATTTACTCCAGTAATTTATTTATTTATTTATTACATATTTATTGCCACATCAGCAACTTATGGCTATTTTGTGGCCAAATGGATATACATTAAACTATTACATGATAAAAACAAATTCGTATTATATAAAAAATAAATAAATAAATAAATAAATAAATAAATAAATAAATTACTTAGACAAATATATAAAATATAAATAGATTAAACTTACAAAAAATTTATTCAAAGTTAAATATGGTTTTTCAGTTCTATTTTTGATCAAAAATGTAAAACTCTTCCTGGTGGTTTTACTCCAGTAATAATCTAATATTCTAAATGTTACACTTACTCTCCCTAGACAACTTATTAAATCATAACAGCAAGAAACAGCAGACCTTCTGTCCAGAGGTGTCTTCACTGCGGAAGGCGATGGACTCCAGTGTGTTTCCTCTACTGGTCAGCGCTCGAATACTGGGGTCTTTGGACTCGAAAGCTTTCTCCAGAAACATGACGGCTGCTCGGGCTCTGTCCTGCACCTGACGGGCATGAGCACCGTTCCCAACGCCCTCGCGACTGTCCTGTCCTTTAGCCAGACCGTCCAGCTCCGTGATCACTGTCAGACACACACATCAGACAGACGGAAACACAGGCTTTGTTTTACTCTTCAGAGAGGGTCTCACCAATAAGAGGAACCACCAGGATGTACGTCCCACAAACTAGAAGCTTCCTTAAGCCGTCCAGATGATCGATGAAGCCATTTGTGTCAGGAACCAGATAGAAGGGTCTGATCTCGATCTCCAGCTGACCGCCTGTTTGCAGAACAGCCTGAAGCACACAAACAGACAGTCTTTATTTATGACTGCTATTCTCAACATACTTTTATCAATAAAAGCTCAGTATTAAATGGACATGAGCTTGATCTGTTTTGTTGAGTCAAAATGATGCTCATCGTGTTTGTAAAAATGATTGATTACTATTTTGCCTGTTATGTCATTTGTAACTTTATAACATGATCACATGAAGTCAGTGAAATTACATGTTAAAAAAAACATTAATATTATTATTATTATTATTATTTTGGAGGAGTTTGTAATATTTTTATAGTACTTTATTTCAGTGCTTTTAACTAAAATAGCCATTTGCAGTCTTTATAAGCTGAACAATATCGTTTCAGCATTTAAATTGCTGAAAATATATAACCATTCACAATAGTCACGTCGCAAGATATGCAGTATTGTGTTTGAATTATAGTAGACTACGAGCTACAGAATTAAATATTTAATTACTGTATTTCTACAGAATTTATATGATTTAGTAAAAAAAGTTTCTCAATTTTTGTCATGTTTCTAGTTCAAATGCCTACATTTAAAAGTGAAAACAAGATTAATTTATGTACCCACTGGCAGATAGTTTTACTTGTTTTAGGGATGTCCAAATCATGCGGTTTCAGACTGGATCGGAATCGGGCTTTACTTCCCGATCATCTCATTATTTTATAACACATCAATGGTTATGCGGTGGTACAGAGTTAGACTTGTTTCTTGATTTCACACAGAAACAGCAACGCGCGTGGCATGACATCACTTTGTTGCAGAGAAGCTATTGATTAAATAATCAATAGCTATTTAATTGATTAAAGATTTGCTATTTAATCAATAGCTATTTAATTGATTAAAGATTTGCTATTTAATCAATAGCTATTTAATTGATTAAAGATTTGCTAAAGAACACGGAAGCAGCTTGAAGTGGGAAAACGCGAGTATGTCTGCGGTCTGGAGGTATTATAAAGTCGATGAGACTTTTTAGTGACGTTGCAAACATCCTTGATGCGAACAGAAACAGGTTCAAACCTGACAAGGTAGAGATGTTAGTTTTTATATTTACTGTTGCATTTAAGTCCAAAAGTGAAGAATTTATGTTATTTATTACTTGATTGTTCAAGCTACCTCACAGAAGTGCTCGGTTTGTTAACAGAGTTGTTGAATGTTAAAATAAGGTGAATTAAATGAAAAAAAATAAGGAACATCCTGGATCTGTTTCTTCGCTCCTCTTTCTTATGTATTATACAAATATCGGATGGGGTTTCGGTAGATACTCGAAATCAAATGAATCGGACTTAAGAGCAAAACAACCTGATCGGGACATCCTCACTTGTTTTATTAATTAATCTCTTAAGTTGAAGACAAAACAATATTTTTACTTGATCTAAAAATTTGTAGATATTTGGACTAGAAACAAGACAAAGCAAGATAAGCAAAAGATTTTTGTGCACTGAGATTTTTCAATTTCTGTACATGAATACTGTGACTCCACGGAAAAACGCTAAATTATGCAAATCGTAAAACTGTATTCATATTGCAATATTTAAAATAAAATAAAAAATATTGCAATATCAGACTTTTCCAATATCGTGCAGCCCTATTTTCAGACAACGCAAACAATAAAATGTGCTACATTTTCTCACAACACAAACATCTTACAAAAACGCCTCCATTTTCTCACAACACAAAAACAGAAATATCAACTCAAAAACGTAACGGACCCCGCTGTGCCGTGACTATTGCTCAGCTTTTATTTTATTTTAATATCCCGATTGCTGTGTCTTTATTTCGTTTTTATTAACCTAAAAACCATAATCTAAATATCCAGGTACATCACGTTTTAGGGTCCCCTTGAAATATTTCCATTGTGTTGTAAGAAAATGCAGCAAGTTTTTGTAAAATGTTTGTGTTGTGAGAAAATGCAGCATGTTTCATTTATTTGTTTGCGTTGTATGAAAATGCTGGCCGCTTTTAAAAAAGGTTTGCGTTGTGAGAATTTGCAGCATGTGTGCTGTCAAACTGATGAAGAACTTTTCTCAATTTACTGGCGTTTTTCGTAATTGCACGTGTTTTCTTAAACTGCAGCACGTTGAGCTCTCTCGGCCACGCTAGAAATGATATATTGTGCAGCCCTAAATAAAAATCGAAAAATAAAGATTCTTTCCTGACTTGCAAATGAGGAAAAAAATGTACTTTATGTATTATTATTGTTATATTAAGCAGTCAAAGTCCAAATTATTATTCCTCCTATGAAATTGTAATTCTTTTTCAATTATTTTTCAAGGGCTTTTTAATAGAAAATAGATTTTAACACATTTTTAGACATCATAATTTCAATAACCTCTTTCTTTGCCATGATGACTACATAATATTTACGAGTTATTTCGCACGATACTAGTATACACCTCAAAGTGCAATTTAAAAGCTTAACTAAGGTAATTAGTTGAACTAAAGTCATTGGACAACAGTGGTTTGTTCTGTAGTCAATTAAAAATAAAAACATTTCTAAAGATAATAATATTGACTTATTTAATTTAATTTATTTTATTCCAGCCAAACTAATAGAAATAAGACTTTCTCCACAAGACAACAAACATTTGAGAAAAATCTGTGAAAAATGTCCTTGCTCTGTTAAAAATCACTTTATTTAATGGCTACTTGACAAAAAAATCTAATTTCACTAGAATAATAAAAAACTTTGGACTTCAACTGTATGTTATCTGCCCAAATAGAAATTAAAAAATGTATCTGAAACGAGATTAAGCACTTTCTATGGCCTTAAAAATTGCAGAAATTAATTTAAGGCTCAAATCATGCCGCATGGAGCCTGTCCATCTAAAGTGATGTCCTATAATCTGTTCATCATCCATACCGCTTCCTGTGTGTCAGGACAGTGTGATTTGGATCTAGCAGACACAGACGGCATCCTGATGTACCTGTATCTTGTCCCTGCGCTTCTGCTGCTGTGCCAGCTTGTGTGCTAAAGCGTGGCGTCGTGCCCTCAGCTCTCTGATATCATCCTCGCTTCCATCTCCCTCCATCTCTCCATCAATCTCTCCTTCTGACGCAGACAGAGACGACTCCTCCACGATCACATCATCCTCCTGAGAAAACAGCAGCACAACTAGCAGTGCTACGAACACTTAAGCGTACACTCAAGGGGTTATCGGAAAACGAGCATCATCGATTCAGAGAAAACTGATGAAAACTCTTTTATGTTCAGCTAATGGTGGGTTTGATGTACCTGCTCCTGCGTCTTGTTCTCTGTGTTTATGCTGGGTGTAAGAGGTGCTGCCATGGAAATGTATTTTCCTCCTTTGAAAGCCAGCAGTGGCTCTTCCTGCCCACACAGGGCTTCCAGGAAGTACTTGAGAACGGTCACTCGCTTACAGTCAGCAGCGATAGCCTGCAACACAAAAATAAGCATCCAGATGTGATACGATGACAGATGATATATAATTACAGCTGTATCTGAGGTAATTAGATTCATTAGTTTCCTTCCGTCTGATTTCTGAGTCATCAGAAGGAGAAAAGCACCATGGGTATCTGCTCTCATTTAATAATAAATGATGAACAGGACTTAATATTTCATAAACCAAAACCTAAAAGGGAATTTTGAAATGCGATTAATTTGCAGTCTTTGTATAGAAGAATTTAATCATCTAATCATTTTACCTTCTAAAATTCCCATGATTTTTCCAAGTATTTCAGGCAAACATTCATGACCTACTGTTCAATGTCGATAGATACATCTTAAATTAAATACAAATATAAAGTAAAATACAGGACAATCTATGTAGTTTACTATTCAAAATAAAAATGTATTTTGATAATGCTTACACAATAATGTGTTATGCAAGAGCATGTGATTGTCCAAGGACAGTAAAGAAGAGGCTGCAACAACTAACCAGACACTTATGCATCTTTTAAACAAGTAAAAAAAACAGAATAATAATGATCGAAAATGACTAAAAAAAACAAATGTTAGAACTGAATGCTTTGTAGAATTGCAATTCATTTAAATGTTGTTGAAAAATATTCAACTATATATAACCCACTGGTGTTAATGTACCCAACCCACTCTGAACTAGGATCCAACCAGCAATTATTTGCATGGAAGTCAGTTGCTCTAAAAAGGAGGCTAAAAACCATGGCCCAAGCATCTGTCCCTAGAGCACCTCTTGAGGTCAGAGGAGTGAGGTTTACCTGCATAGCACTTCGCAAGCTGATTTCTGTTACACTCACCCCCCTAAACCTCTCCCCCATCCCGGATGAGACCCCACATGTAACCCACTGGTCTCACTGCATCCAACCCATTCTGAGGTGGGATCCAACCGGTGATTCTTTGCATGGGAGTTGGTTGCTCTAACAAAGTGGCTAAAGACCTAGAGCACCTTTTGAGTGAGGTTTACCTGCATAGCACTTCGCTAGCTGGCCTCTGTTACATATAGATATGTTGAACAAATTTTCAAAAATTTGTGGTTTTATTTGTTTTTTTTCCACACCTCTTACAGGCCTCGAAAATGCCATGTCAAAATACATGATTTATCCAGTTTTTCATGATGGTACGAAACCTGTATATGTTATAAATAGTAATTATATATGGTAAATATTAGCATTACTGGGTCAATATTGTCATACAATGAAAATAACAGCTTTAATGAATTATTATTATTATTATTCACAACAAGAAGGTCGCTGGTTTAAGCAGTGGCTGAGTCAGTTGGCATAAAACATATGCTGGATAAGTTGGTGGTTCATTCAGCTGTGGGGACCCCTGATTAATGAATAAATTAATGAATAATAATAATTATTATTATCATCATCATCATTATAGTAGTATGATTATAAAAAGGTGTTAAATATAACATTATTCAAAACAGAAAAAGAAATGAAAATATAAGTAAAAAATTGTATAATTCATAAAAATCAAGCCTAAACAAATTAATTTACAATGAAACCAAAACCAGTAGTGTGTAGGAAATACAGTATAAAAACATGTGCTTTGACTGCCTGAATGACCCGTCGCTTTAGAGTTTAATTAGTACTATATTTTACTGAGAATTCAGAGAACATTTATTCCAGAAAATTTGAGAGATTAAATTTATATACATATAATTTAAAGCATAAAATTTCAAAGGACTTGTAATAACCTCCAGTGGCAATACAGAGATTTTTCCAAAGAGTGTCCTATGAATGGTTAACAAAAAAGTCACCACTCAAGGATGTAAAAAAAGTATGGCTGAACGATATTGGAAAAATCTGACATTGCGATGCTTTGTTTTTCTTTAATATATATTGCGCTACGAATAAAATTTCACCAGATAACTTAAATAGCTCTGTTTGGTAAGAATTCTGGCACAGAAATGAAATAATCAAATGGTAAAACTGCACTGCGTAGTCTTCACTAAATAAATAATTAAATTAAATTTTTTTTTATTAAAAGTTACAAATGCTGCAATTTCTAATGCCTAAACTCTCTTAATATGCTCATACAGTCACAGGCCTTAAAAACACATGTAAAAGATAAACTTTTGCTCCATAATTGCAAAAATATTCAATGATTGTGGCTCCTGATCAACTATAATCCCAAAATTCAACATTGCAGATCCTGTGATGTGACTTGCTGATACACAAATTTCAATATCGATTCTAAAACGATTTCCTGTGCAGCCCTACAATATAGCATATGAAAATACATCACTGACCGCATCTGTTCCCTGGTCTGTATAGCAGGCGTCCTGTGGGGCAGCGAGCAGCGGAACAAACCCAGATAGCATCTTGTCTTCCTCCAGCTGAAGGACTCTGAGCTCCTCGTCTCCTTCTCCATCTGCATCCGCTTTATACAGCAGAACCTCCCCATGATACACTCGAGAGAACGAGTTGCACAGATCCGCAAGACACAGCCACACATCTGGACTTCCCCTAAAACACACAGACAGCTCCAGTTCATTACGCCAGCTTGCATTGAATCAGCATGGTCAGATGAACATGATGCAAGCGGGACTCACTGCATGCTGATTGGAGGAGGGTTCCACTTTTCCGGATGTCCGAGCATCCAGTCGGACCAGACCTTCATGCTGGGTAGCAGCTCTCGAAGGTCGTGAGGGAAGCGAGACACTCGCACCATTCCTTCCTCATCATCCATCTCATCAAACTCGCCCAGCTCTTCTGCAGGGATCGGCTCTGGGAAAAACAAAAAAAGGACAAAGGACAAAAGTAAAACATTTTTTAAAAAGCTGGAAAATAAAGATTCATTTCGCACTGGCTATTGAGAAAAAAATCCATTATATATATTTTGATTACTATATTATTCAGCAGAAGTCCTCCTGTAAAATTTTAAAAAATATTTTTCAAGAGATGCTTAATGGAGAAGATTTTTCAACACATTTTTACACTCATAATTTCAATAACTAATTTCTTCTAATGTCTTTGCCATGATGACAGTATATACAATTTTGCTAGTTATTTTGCACAATACTAGCATTCAGTTTTAAGTGCAATTTTAAGACTTAAGCAGGTTAATTTGGTTAACTTGGCAAGTCATTAGACAACATTGGCTTGTTTATCAAAAATAAAAACATTTCTAAAGATGACTATATTTACTTTTATAATTAGTTATAGTTTTTATTCCAAATTAGAAATGAAAGGTTTCATGAAATTAAAATAAATGAGGATATTAATAAGCTAGTGTGCTTTAAAACAGTGAAAAAACTTGGATTTAGAAGATATAAACATCAAAAGCTTGGAGCCTAAATATATAATTCCTCAAAACACCACATAATTCAGTTTCTCATCAAATCTTCTGACCGATCAGTATCTAGCTTTCTAGTATCTGATATGTCCTGCCCTTTTTAAGATGCTTCTCATTGCTTTTTATTTGCTGCACTTGAGCTCAACCACTGTCACTGGCAGAGCTGCGATGAAAACGAAACTCTATTGGCTGTTTTTTTTTAAGGGGAGGAGCTAATCTATGTCCCACCCTGTCTTCATGTTTCTGATGATATTATGTCAAACAGAATTTTAAAAAAGCACTTAATGGGACATTTACATAGAGAATCCTAAATATTGTAGTATTCTGAACTAAAGTTTTTGTATAACATTAATTCTTATTTGAAATATCATAAGAGTGTAATTTTTTCTAGAAAACTTTAATTATGAATGTGCTTAAAGCAGATGAGAGGGTGTGACAAACCACCTGTAGCAGACAAACTCTTTCCTCTCCGTATGCACAACACACTCTCTTATAAACACTCCATGTGCTGGGAAAACATTCGGAAATTCTGATTGCATTTCACACGGGTGAGCTGACAAACCACTTGTAGGAGACACTCTTTCTTCTGTGCACCTATTTTTTTTAATTGCTAAACTAACCATATCTATATAATGCAGCTCTCTGATAATTTGAAATGTTTCTTTTATCTTCATTTGTAAAAAAGCATCTGCTAAATGAACTCATGTAAATGTAAATAACACATCATTTATCAGTTTACGCCCATAATATTAAAAATAAGCACACAGATACATCACGCATCCTTACTGTTTGGATTTTTTTGAGGCCCAGTATCAAGCTAAATCTTATCCCCAGTGCTCAATGGAATCCCCATTTACACATGTATTTAGCATGGTGCAAATCATTGGATTGACAAAAATGCATGCTAAATCCACATGTAAACACCTTTACTGCGAGTAGGATGAATGAACTCAACTTAAGCTACAGTCTTAGCAACCCAGATGTAAATTTAAGGAAAACAGTAAAAATCTGTACAAACAGTGACAACTTTATCTTAATGTCTATGTGGTATGCAGTTTAAACTTTTGGTGAGTTCAGAAATGTATATTTTTTAATTTCAGCAAATGTGTGGTTTACTCACCAGCAGGTGTTTCCTTCAGGAGTTCAGTGCAACGCTGCACGAGCAGACCAAACATAGCTAAACCCAGAGATATGGCCTGCTCTTCCAATGCAGACCGAGTTTCACCCTGGCCTTCAGCTACAAGGAAATGTTGAGAGGCACGGCAAATTGAAACACAGGAAAGATTGTCAATGAAGTAGACAAGAACTATGGAACTGTTAGAGTTTTACCTCTGATCTGTGCATTATGGATGGTGAACATGTTAATGGTGATGATCTGCAGCATGCGTGTGCTGCCAAGGGGGGAGGGGCTATGCTGGAGGAGGGCTCGAAACTCCAGCAACACTCGATTGGCTACAGCAGGGAAACTCTCCATCCTGAAGACCATGACATGACACATCATGCAAATGAGTATATTCTCAATCAATGCTCAAACCCAAAGTCAAAATTATATTTTGTACTAGCAAGTAAGAGTTGTCATATTTTCACATCAAATTTACTACAAAAATGTAAATAATCATAAAAATATTATTATTTTCTTTCTTATTTAATGGTGAATTTCCCCCTTTTTTCTTTGCATATTGCTTCAGTACAGCCCATTGGATTAAAATTTTGTGCTATTAAATGTGCTTTAAAGGTGCAGTATGTAAGTTTGACACCCAGTGGTTGAACTAGGTATTGCACTCATGGATCAAAACACATTTTCACTCGGCTCCTCCTCTAAGTCCACACAAGCCCAGGCTGCCAGATTGACGCGAGTGTGCCTGACTATCAAGCCTAAGGGCTGATTTGAACTGTTTTCTAACTAAAAGCAACAACACACAATAGAAGAAATATTTTCCATGATTAAAGGAGTTTTTGTCCTAACCAACTAGAAATGGCTTCTATTTCTCACAGGTGAACAACAGGATGAACAATGATCACCTAAGGTACACCTCATGTGCTTTATTCAATTTTAAATGCTAGTAATGTCAGTTTAAATTACATTTCACATGATAATTATTGTCATACTACTGAAAGCAGTAGCAGACAGTTTAATATGTATTAATTAGATTGCAAACCTTAATATTTTGCTGGAGTGCAGTATAGTATTCTGTGCTTCTGAATGGCTGTATTTAAATTTCTATCATGTTTTGTTTGGTCCTAACAGCCAAATTGCTTATCACTCTCGTCACAAAGTGTGTTGTTAGGACATGTGGTTACAATGTAACCTGCTCAGCTAATGTTTACATTCGTAATATTTATATTATTTGCTAATTAATAACCTGTGTTTAATTTCGGAGTCGCATTTTGTCGCAGATGCATACTTTGAGAGCCTTCTTGACTGAATGAATGAAACATGTGGTTTTCAACCAAGGCAACGCAGGGTGCTGAAATCTAATTGGCTAAACTGGTGTTGGGCGGGTTAAATTGACCAAAAAAAAAGACAGATGTTCCAGCACAGAAAGCACATTTTCAAAGCAGAACATCTGACTTTAGTAATGTTTTTCGGAGTATGTTCACTTAGCGTGTTTTTTAAATATCTGCAAACATATTATGGTATTTTTATGCTTTAAACGAGTTAAAAACTTACAGCAACATACAGCACCTTTAAACAGAGTGAACTTACCTAAATAAAGTATATCAATTACATGATTTAGTCATTTTATAGAAAATTTTCCCAGAATAAGTCTTTTAAAATTGGCCAACCCCCTGAATAAATCTTATTTGAATTAAGCTGTATCAGACAAAATGAAGACTTACCCTACTTTAGTGAAGAGCTTTCCATGAGTGTGCAGGAAACTCAAAATAAACCTCTTATTGAGCTGTGAAGAAAACGAGAAAAAATATATATGAGAAAATGTCATTTCAGCTGGAATTGCTGTAATTACAGCAACTACTCCTTTTAGTAAAAAAATAACTTGTTTTCTATTCTGAAACCAATCAAGTCTCAACTAAATGATCAAAAATCAGATGACAGGAAGAGGAGATTGATTAGCTGACAAACACTCTCACTTAATAAATCAGTGTATTGCCTTTAGGGGGTCAAAACCTGATAACCTCTGCAAAACAAAGGGTGGAGGGTCAACTCTCTGAAAGTGTAAGTGTGCATTTATTGCTGACGCGTTGAAATATCCAAGGTTACCGAAATGACGGCTGCATCATGGCACAATGATGCCCTTTTCTGCCACTGATGGGTGACTCATAGTCAGCCTCATCCTGTGCGACTCATAAACAACTCGATGTGACCTCTTTGGCTCTCCTAATGCGCGCGGGGGTTTGTACTCATGAGGTTGCGTGTCTGTCTCTGTTTATGGCCACTTTTGAAACTCAGAGTAGTATTTCGGGTCTTAAGTGCAACAGGCTGCTATCTTGCTAGCTAGCTTTTTTAACAGAGATATAAAAAAAAAAAAATAAAAAATTGTATCAGTCAGCAGATATTTTAAATATAAGGGGTGAACAATATTGACAAAAAGACATCACAATATTACTTTTCTTTTTCAATAAAAAAGGTCATTATGCTGTTGAGGATGTTTTCATCCACTCAGGGGTGATTTTGAGGCTTAATTTGGCCACAACTTTCTCTGGGTTTCTGCAAATGGAATGACTTTGGGTGACAACTCTTATTTTGACACATATTTTGGGAAAATGCTTAGCAAGTTTTCAAAACCTCAATACACTGGACAAATTGACTACTCTTTTGTTATGCTCATGGCTGTTTTTGCTCCATTGACTTCTATTAAAACGAAACTTTTGGATTGTAATGCTGACACCATATTATCATGCATTCTTAATTGTTAGTGGGGTTTTTATTGGGAAGAGGTAAAATTAGCGATTTTTACTGTTAATCAACATTTGCAGTGCCGTTTCTGGCTTTTATATGTATAGTATAGTGTTTAGTGAGTTTGGGAAAGTGTGTGAGTGTAAGAGAGACCTTTACACACTTACCTTGTCTGAGAAAATCTAAATAAAAGCAGTTCTGCTCTCAAAACATAGTAAGTATATTTATGCGCACAAACTATAATTTGCTGTTTTCCTCCATAGATCTTCATAAACTTGTCTGCACAGGCTTAACTAAAGGGTTAATGGTGCCAACTGATGATCAACAGTAAAAATGAGAAACTGTACCTCTTTCCAACAGGGAAAACTACCAACAATCAGGAATGCATGATTATATGCACGATTAAAAATTATGTTATCAATGGGACAAAAACAGCCACCAACACAACAAAATGGTAGTCAGGTTGAACAGGGTAAACAATATTCAGTTTATTGTGTTTTTGCACTGGTGTCCTGACTGGTTTAGGACTGTAATTGATAAATAAATGTCATTTACATGGCTAGCCATAATGAGTGACTCACTAAATCATTAATTCGAATGATTTATTGAATCGACTGAATCACTTAGAAATCAAGCATGTGACTATCTTTGTGAATGCATCATTGGATTATTGAATAACTGATTCATTCAATAGTCATTCATTCCTGAGACGTTCTACAAATGTTCTGCTCCAGCACTGTTTGGAACGATTATCTTCAGCAAAAAAAACAAAACATAGTGTTTAGAATGTAGCTCACTTAAAATTAACTTACAATATCATGTAGCAAATATTTGTATAAAATACCATATTTTCTCACATGCTGATTAACGTCTTATGAATGTCAAAACACAAAACTAATCCAGAGAGGTTTTTTGCTTTCACATAGGCATGGGAGAATAACTTCAAAATCAAGGTTTTAAAACTGCTAAAATTTTCTGCTTTATATCCAAACAAAAGAAAGACATCCAAAGATGCCAAAAGAAATCAGTGTTTTTGAAACTAATGAAGATAGCAGATGTCAATGATTTATTCTTATTATTTAGCCTGACATGTTTAATGTGCCAAAATATTTGAAATATCTCTTAAATTAAAATATGTTGTGTTCAATGGGGGAAATTTTTTTTTTTTTTTTACCAAGACATTTAAAAAGGAATATATTTTAGAGCAATAATCACAATACCGTGATGTTTTCATCCAAGGTTATTATATTGTCAGAATGTTATACTGCCCCCATGCCTACTTTCATAACTAGATTATTATTTTGTTACATCAAACTGAAAATGTTTCAACGTGTTTTTTTTTGCGAAGTGATATACAGTTGTGTCAACATACCCCTTGAAGAATTTGTTAAAATGGAATAATTTGAACAAAATAAGAGATCATACAAAATGCATGTTACTTTTTATTTAGTACTGTCCCGAGTAATATATTTTACATAAATATGTTTACATATAGTTCACTACACAAAAATCTAGCTGAAATTATTAAAATAATTAAGAATTACATACAGTGCTCAGCATATACAAGTACAACAATCTTTTAAGTTCATATTTTTAATAGGAAGCTATACAATATTATATTTGTTCATATACATTAGATTAGTCAGTACTGAAGACAAATCTGGAGCTTATCTAACAAAATAACTTTCAATAACAGACCAAATACTAGTACAGCCAAATTTATATGATATAGAAAAATATTTAATACAAAATTTAAAAAAGAGGAACAATCAGAAGAAGCAAAAAAAGACAACAATTTAGTTGAAATTTTGTAGTTTGTAATTTTTTTTTGCAATATTTTGCTTGAATTTAATTGTATTATCCTCTAATTTCTAAATATGTTTGGTGACTAAAATATTATTTTATTAAATATATCTGTTTAATCGATCTGTTTTGTTTAAATACACTAAAATACATTGCCTATATTCACTGAGAAATGGAGAAAAATATTCATTTTCAAAATGGGCTGTACTCAATTATGCTGTGCACTGTATTAAATAAAGAATTTTTCTGAAGAACAGCAGTCAGTTCAACTGTTCTAAACAAACAAGAGACTCATAAACAACCATCACAAAGCACACACAGAATTGAAAAACAAGGGTGTGTAAACTTTTGCTGGGAGTTATTTGAATAATTTCAGCTAGATTGTTATGTAGTGAATTTTATGTCAACATATTTCCCGTAAAATATCTTACTTGGTACAATGCCAAATAAAAAATAACTTGCGTTTTGTATGATCTCTCTTATTTTTTTCAAATTATTCACATTTAAACAAATCCTTCAAGGGCTATGCAAACTTTTGAGCACAACTGTACTTGATAATGTCGGCTCCCTCACCTCTAAAACAACTTAACTGTTATCTAAAACTTCTACAACTAAGATATTGTTGTACCACTTACTAGCAAGTTGCATTTTATTTGCATTTATTTTGTAATTTCAGTGAAACAGTGAAAGTTCAGATAAAAGACAGTGTGAAAGAATAACTCAACTGTGATTTAAATGTGACCAAAAAAACAAAGCAAATTACTTTTTTTTTTCCGAAAATACTCACATCACTTGCACTCAAAGCCCCCAGCTCGCCATCCTGCTCAGAGTCTTTTCCCGATTCACTGCCCGTTGGACGAGACGTGCCTGAAACCTCACTCGGACGGATCCAGATCTCCACACGGGCTGCATCCTCACCTCGACGCCCACCAGTATGGCCTTTAGGACCACGAGTACCTCCATCTGAATCCTGCTTTTGCCTACGCTCAATCTGGTCAGCCTGAGTTGGGTGAAATACACCAATATGACACTCAGACACAGGATGCTGGATTAGTCTGCTTGAGCAGCAGTGTTAACGTGTACCTTGCGTTTGGCTTCCTCAAACAGACTCATCAGACTCTCCTTGGCTGTAAGGATCGGATTACTGGCGGCAAGACTACGCATGTAATAGTATACAGCGTCCAGCTTTCGCTTCTAAATAAGAGACGGGAGAAGAAAGGACTTGTTTACCTTTTGTTTTCAGTCTTCATTGCTAATAATAAAACTGTAATGAAGGAATAAAATATTTAGTTGACAAGACTACTTTTTTGTTGCCAGTTTGAGAAAAAAAATTGTTCACCTAAAAATTCAACTCCAAATTTTTATTATATTTTCTGCTGAACACATAATAGGATATTTAGAAATATATTGGTGTATATATTAGTAGCCACTGGATTTTCTTTTAAGTCAATGGCTACAGGTTGCCAATATTCCTCAAAATATCCTAAATTTTTTGTTTTCAACAGAAGAAAGAAAGCTCGTTAAAATGAAGTGGGGGTGAGTAACAAATTCGGGGTGAAATATCCGTTTGAAAGGCAAACTATTCATTCATCTATATAAAAAAGCACAACATTTTACATTAAAATAGTATTTTAAAACGTCAAAACAAAAGAGTGTTCTGGTCTCACTGTGTACACTGCTAACAGGGCCAGCTGGTTGTAGGGTCGTCCATTTTTTGGAGCAATTTGTTGTGCTTTTAGATACCAACTGCACATGAAAAAAGACAAATAAATGGTTAACATTTAAAAATGAAAATGCAACCACACTACACAGCTTAAAGGTGCAGTATGTAAGTTTGACACCCATTGGTTTAACTAGGTATTGCAGTTTCAAAACACACGTAAAATGCAGGTTGCCAGATTGTCGACATCAATAGGAGTGTGCCTGACTATCGAGCCTAAAGGCTGATTTAAGGCTGATTGAAATCATGTTCTAAATAGAAACAACACTACGGGATAGAAGGAATATTTTCCATATTAAAAGGAGTTTTTGTCCTAACCAACACCTGAAATAAGTTTTTTAGAAAGAGCTTCTATTTCTTGCTGCTAAACTGAATAAACTGACAATGATCTCCTCAGGTATGGCTCATGTGCTTTATTCAGTGTTAAATGCTAATAATGTGAGTTTGAATGCCATTTTACATGATATTTACAGGCATATACTGAAAGCAGCAGCAGATAGTTCACCTCAAATCTTAAAAATAAAATTAACCGTTTGAATTGAACAAGCCAACACATTTCAGTGATTCAGCATGTACATTTAATAATGTTAAAGAGGTTTAATATGTATTAATTAGATTATAAACCTTACCATTTCGTTGAAGTGCAGTAAGTGCACTATTTTGTGCTTCTGAATGGCTGTTTAAATTTATGTCATGTTTCTTCTGGTGCAAATAGGCAAACTGCTTATTACTGCAAATCTCATCACGAAGCGTGCTGTTTGGACACGGGATTACAAATGTAACCTGCTTCCCTAATGTTTGCGTTTGTAATATTTATATTATTTGCTAATTAATAACCACCTCGTGTGGATCTCTGAATCTGCCTTTCACTTTGGAGGCTGTTACTATTCACTAGAGGTCGGTTTTCCACCAAGGGGTGCTGAAATATAATTGGCTAAAGTGGCATTGGGCGGGTTAAAGAGATCAAAACAAAGACAGCCGTTCCAGTACCTAACTCACATTTTCAAAGCAGAATATCTGACTTTAGCATTGCCTTCAGATAAACAAGAATATTCACTTAGCATGTTTCTTAAATATCTGCAAACATATTATATTTTTATGCTTTAGAAGTCAAAAACTTACATACAGCACCTTTAACTTATGATTTTCATGAACAAAGACAAACACATTTATTCTGCACTAATTCAAAATCACCATACATCAATACAATAAAAAGAACGCAATGAAAAGAAGCTTTTTTTACACAATATTCAATTTAAAAAAACATTATACTTTGCCAATCTTTAAAACTACTAGGTTTTGCCCATTCGTTAGCAAGAGTTTAATCCTTTCAAATAACAAAATCTAGTATGAACATGTATTTTTCATAATTGTACAACTGTTTCATGTTTACATTACATCTATTATACTGAATGACGATGAATTGAAACCTAGACACTTTAATTCAATTTAATACGTTTTCTATGTATAGAAAATCCCTTCTGTTCATTTTATTTGAAGCAGACACCAAAATGTTTGATGTGTGTATCCTGAAGGAGTGTTGTTTTAATTTGGCCAAGATAACATACCTGCGTGCCTTTCCGTAGTTAGCAGATTCACTAGCCTGTTCTCGATATCGTGCGATATCCCCTTGGCAGATCATGCAGCGCTGGGCACTGATCAGAGCATACTTCACCTGGAAAAAGGAAGAGGATTCGGTCACGCTTGTCTTTTTTTTAGGATGGTTGTTGCAGCTCATATTCATAACATTATATTGTTAGAAAGATCCAAAGTGCATACCGTCTTGCGCAGAGGTCTTGCTCGTATAGCCATGCAGTCCATATAGTCCTGCAGCTTGAACTGAAACACAGTCTGCAACTTCTGTAGCAGCGAATCAAAGAATACTGCCCCCTAAAGCAATAAAATATTATGGCACCTTAACGTGTGACTACATCATCCATGAATCTTGTTAGAAAAACAGTAAAACGACTTTTATAAAGACCAGTAACATCTTAATAATCTTGTAAAATGATTCATTGAGTTCACTGCGTATGGATGAGAAAAAATATCAAAAGGATAGTTTACCCAAAACAGGGTTTCTGCAGGCCTATCAAGTTAAATTTAAGACTTTTAAAAGACATTTTTAAGACCATTATGAATGACATTTTAGACTTATACAGGGCTAAATGCTATAGATTTTTTTTCAAATATCCCAGTTAGAAAAGATTTTCACTTGCCCTATCAAAAATGATTATAATTTAATAATACATAATAAAATAATTTAGTTTGAATATTTTTTATTAATTTTTAAATATATCCATCCGCAAACCCTATAACCCAAAAAAAGAACAAAACATAGCTGTCAATTACTTCAGTCTACAATGATAATAATTTAATAATAAAAAATATATGTCAGGTCAGCATCTTCAGCAATAAATTGAGAACTTTGAGAAAATGGTCATCAATGAACTCACCACAGTTTACTGGATGTAACAACAGATACAGGGACACTGAAGCATTTCAAAAGTGGAGAGTACGACTCCCATTTCAAAAATTTCAATTTGTCTGTAAGCTGACATACGAGCGATCCTCTGATGCTGACATACGAGCGATCCCCTGATGAATCACGGCTTTAAAACGATCCAATGTCCCTGTATCTGTGGTTACACTCAGTAAACAGCAGTGAGTTCGATAAACTGATGACCTTCACGTCTAGTTAATGTTCAAGGTTATAATAACTTTGGATTTTTCATTAGTTTTAGTTTTTATTTGGTTTAGACTTTTTCAAATTCAGTTAGATTCAATTTGTTTTTAGAGAGAGATTTACTAGTTTTTAAATTTTAAAATTTTAATAGTTTTAGTTTAGTTTTTATTAGTTTTAGTATTAGTTTTATGTTTGTTGTTTTTTTGGAAATTAGGATATTTGTTAGGTGCAAGATTCAAAATCATCACAATAAATATTGTATAATAAAGATAGGCTACATTTGTTTCGACACAAAAACACTACCATCTATTCATTCTCAAATTCAAATATAACAGACCACAAGATAGCAGTCCTAAGTAAAATATGTGTGCAATGCTGCTTCTGAGGATAGATACACAGTACTGATGGGAAGTTCAGATTTTTAACGAGAACTGGATCTTTTGTGACAATCCTCCTATGTTTGGACTGAATATTTCAAAAATATGTTGTCAGCAATCATAATTTCAGTCAGCTAAAACATCACCATGGCATCAGGATTACTGACTCCGAGGTGCTGTACGGTCAAACACCTGGCAACGCAAAGTTTATAGATTTAACGTTACTTCTAAGTATGTATTAAATACATTTATAAAGAAGAAAACGAAGGATGTTTTAGCTATAATTTTAGTTAGTTTCAGTTTTGTATGCACACAATACAGTTTCAGTTAGATCTAGTTTTTTTTTTTTAAACTCTCTTTTTATTTTTATTTCAGTTAACCAAAAATGTTTTTTTCAATTCGAGTTTTCGTTTTTTTTGTTTTAATAACCTTGTCACAGTCATTTCGGTTGAGCATGTGAACACAATGGCAATGAGCGCTGTTTAAGAACGTGCTCAACAGCACTCAAATATTAACGGGAAATTTACTTTTTTTTTTTATTTCAGTCTCAATTAGTACAGAATTCCATTATTGTGCAAACCTATACTATGGTGGAATGTTATTGCAATTTAATTTTAATATATTATATCATACATTTAAAAATTAAAATGTCTACCTCTTCCAGAATGGTCATCAGCATGGTTTTAATCTGCGGGGCTGTGTCTGAGTTCTGGTCCTTCAGCAGCTGCCTGAACCTCTCTATCACCTGGTAAAACACATTCTTCCACAGGGCTTGATCCAGGTTCTGAGAGTCGGAGAACTCAATGTCTGTCAAAATCACCCGTTCATATAATGTCAGGAGCTCAGCCCTGAAAAAACACCAAAAGAGAAAGAAACAAGTCAGAGGAAAACCTCATAAGGCTGGCCATTATTATTTGTAGGGTCTGTAATACGACAAATTCCAGTTTTGAATGCAAACCTGAGCTGGGCCATCCTCTCCAGTCCCTCCTGGCTCAGACGCTCACGGGACAGCAAGTTACTGAGCTGGAGTTCCTGACTGTCAGCCAGCCGAAGAAACTTTCCCAGCTCTCCTCTGGTCTGCACCTCTGCCTCCTCTGGAGTCAAAGCAGATCCTGTCGGCGAAGGGTAACCTGGCCCACCCTGTCCGTAGGGTCCATAAAAAGATGGCATAGCAGAGGCGGGATACATCCCATTAGAGCCTGGTATTTGGTAGGGAATGTGATATGGGTACGGATATCTTGGCGGGGTGTTTGGGGAATTGGCTGACACCGGATAGCAGTAGGGATTGTCTGAATTTTGGAACTTGTAGTACGCCATTGCTGCAGCTTGCTGATTTTGAAAGAACTCCCCCTGCCGGACTGGAGGACTTCCTACAGTTTCGTCATCAGTGTCCAGAAAGTGCAGCGGCCCACATCCACCCTGCTGTAAATACAAAGCCTGGTGTAGAGATGCATGTTGGGATTGTTGGCTTGACACCAGCGCTGGTTTCTTATCCGGGTTATTTGGGTCCCACAGACGTCTGGTCCCTCCTCCACGGCCACCTCTTCCTCTGCCCAGGCCCATTCCTCCTCTCATTCCTCCAAGTGGGGGTACAGGATCAGGGGTCTGTGTTAGGTCGGTGTGGGCAGGAAGCACCAGGATGCCTCTCCCACGACCTCTAGTGCTTTTACGGCTCGCTTGCTCTTCCCGCTTGTCTAAAGACACTCTTAAGATCCCTCCCTCCTTCCGAGTGCTGCTCTTGGCTTCTTCAGCAGCTCTGCTTCTTCTGTCTTCTCGCTCCCACACCTCGTTTTCCTCCAGCGAATCAGTGGAGGACAAGGTACGGGCCGTGCGTCTTCTGGAGCGGGTTTGACCTCCTCGGATGAACTCCCTCTGTCCGGTGGCTCTCTCTAAAGTGCGTGCAGAAAACTGCTGACCTTCTGCTTTCAATCTCTCGGCTTCAGCAAGACCGTCCATACTGGTCCCGCTACTGGCCGAACTGGTGCTGTAGGTGCGGTTTCGAGGCCGCCGGATGTCTGATTGAGAGTATCGTTTTGAAGCAGCGTTAACTCGCTTTGAATCCATTCGCTCAGATGGTTTTCCTTTCTCTCTTGGCCTGTTCCCTTGTTGTTTTTCACGGTTCATATTCTGGTCACGACTCGCCTCTTTGCCCCCAAAATTTCTTTGCTTTTTCCCTTCAAGATGAGGAGCTTCTGAGCCTTTCCCCCCGGCCTCCCCTTCTTCTTTCTTGGCAAAAACCTGGTTGTTAACTTTCTCTTTTCCAGCTCTGGATTTCCCATTATCTCTCTCCTTTTTTTTGTCTTCTCCCATTCCTCGATTTCCTCCTCCTGTCTGGATTTTTCGGCCTTCCTCAGAAGGTTTACTCTGGATTGAATCATCCTGCCCACCTCTGTCTTTACTTTCCACAGTCTCTAAATGAAGATTGCTGACTTTATGGCTGATATTCTCAACAGCGTTCTCAGTTTTGGTTGCAGAGGGAGTTTCTACACTTGCTTGCTTTTTCCGGTCATTTTTACCTCGCCGGTTTTTACGCTTTTCCTCTTTCTCACACTTTGAAGGCATTTCAACAGATTTCCCATCCACTTCTTCTTCTCTACTTGGATACCTGTCTAATTCTTTGCTTGTCCCAGCCTCTTTGTTTCCCTGAGATCTTCGCCCCCCTGGTTGATATATCTGACGATCAGGTTTGCGCATTTTTCGTGACTGCTTTGGGGATTTAGTCGTACCAGCTCTTTCAATGATTTTAACAGCATTTCCATCCACTAGTTTGTGTTTTATATCACCTATATGTACATCAGTTTTATGATTGGTTTCTGGCTTACTGTGGTCATTTAGATTGTCTTCATTGCCTGTGTCAGGCATGTAAGAGCATACAGGACTGGTCGGAGAGTCGTCTGGCATTTTAGGGTCATTACCAAAAACATCAGGTTGAATCACAGTGTCTGAACCGACTCCTTCTGCACTGTCCTTACGTCTGTTTGGATGGCTAACCCCAGGCTTGTACAACTGCAAATCTGGGCGTTTACTGTCTCGCTGACGTTGCTTCTTACCCTCCTCTCGTAAATCTGAGGAAAAAAAGCATAAAAATTATTCTTTATAAAAGTTATTAGCTTAAGAGAACATTAGGGCAGTGTTTTTTAAATCAATTTGACTCCAATTCATTAGACTGTTTAATCAATTACTGCTAAATCAGGGGTACCCAAACTCGGTCCTGGGGCGCCAGTGTCCTGTAAAGTTTAGTTCCAACCCCAATCAAACACACCTGGGCTAGCTAATAGGGCTGGGCGGTATATAGAGTTCTGGGGATATATTGATATGACTCCCCAACGTGATTCGGTATTATCCAATATCTTTCATATCGATACAATTTGAGGCCACACATGCGCATTCTGCGTGAAATGTTTGATTAGGGTTGGAGCTAAACTCTCCAGGACACCAGCCCCCCCAGGACCGAGTTTGGACACCCCTGTTCTAGAAACATGCATGCAGGTGTGTTGAGAAAAGTTGGAGCCAAGATCTGCAGGACACCAGCCCACCAGGATCGAGTTTGGACACCCATGCAAAATTAATCTTGTGTTTAGACTACACAATTTCACAATACCTGATTTTAAAATGATTTTTTAAAAATAGGTTAAATGGGCCTAAACAAAAAAGGCTAAAAACTAAAATATAAAGTACTACTCACAATCTCTATGCAACTAAATATTTCAGCCCATATAACTAGAAAAACTTATGTTTATTGAGGGTTGAATTAAAATAAATATTATCTTGATTATTCATTGCTTTGGCAATTAAATAATATTTATTTATTTAATATGTTTGTTTAAATTGAATGAATGATCTATAACTGTAATGCTACAAAAACCATATTTAAAATATGAGAAATAATAAGTTTTATTACTTTTAATTACAATATTGTAATTTAAAGGGTTAAATCTTAAAAATTAATGTTCTTATTATCAGGATTTAAATTATGTAAGTGAAATTTAAAAATACTTTTGGTATTTTAACAATTTTTGTCCTCTAATGGCATATATATAACGTATTTTAATTCAATTGTTGAATTGGGGTCTTTAATCTTCTAGGCTTCCTAGTTGAGAGCCACCACACCATATATACTAACTTACTTCATACGAGACATAAAAAGATGACGATATTTAACGTTAATGCATTAATTAATCGGAAAAAAAGTATTATGGCACCTGAGAAAAACAACCTGTTGCATGTTCACCGTAACATGTTAACCCAGAAATAAAAAAATTACCAAAAACATGCAAGGAGAAATAGTTAAATCGTGATGTAAAGTTGATGAGTCGAGGATGGTAAACCTCTTTCAAATAAAGACCCAACGTTAACGTTACTTCAAAAAGTTGGCACCTTCAGTGGCGTGTAGTAAGTTGGTTAGCGTACATTTGGCCCTTAATACAACCTAAGATGCGTATAACTTATTTATTTGATATATGTTATGAGACACGGCAGAGTTCGTTCATTATCATGTAGTAACAAAAACACGCAAAATGTGCTGAAGCTTTTTTATTTTCAAAACAAGCGCCGTTCAGCCCACATGAGCGACGACTGTTGGTAACTGTTATGCTAGGTAGCTATTAGCAAACTCAGCCCTAAGTTTGACGTGACATGTCAAAATACAGCTCGTCTTCGACTGCTTCCGTTCTTAAGCTGTTATAAACATTTAGAGAGGCTCAAACCTTTTACATCATCGCCGTGTGTGTTGAAACTCGACGCTTCTGCTCGCAGCTCCGCAGCTGAAATTCGGACCCTTTCCAGCTCGTCCGCCATTTTCGTCGGAACCAAACACAAACACACGGCGAGTTGACAGGACCAAAAAGCCATTTTACCAAAACGCGTTTAAAAATGAAGACACGACTATGCGGAGTGGGTGGTCTGTTTTTTCTGGCTACTTTAGTTAGGGCTTAAACGCAATTATAGGTAGGTAATACAACTCTAAAGAGCGGAAATAACAGACCTGTAGCCAGCACAGTGAAAGCGATGGTTATTCGCCAAATTTTTTATTTAACTATGAGGTTTAAATACTGCATTTTAGTGACAGAACTATTTTTTCTGGATTAGCTTGTCGGGTGGTCATCATAACCACATTTTTATGTACCAAAAACATTCCCTAAAGACTTATAATAAAAACTATGAAAAAAGTATACATATTATTTTTAAAAATACAGATTTATCACATCATACATTATTAAGCAGATAGCAAACTAATCAGCACATTCAACTTTACTAATTTACAACTTTAGAATTTGGCCACCTGAATAATAATAAAAAGAAACGTAATAATAATAATAATAATAATAATAATAATAATAATAATATATATATATATATATATATATATATATATATTAAGCAGAGTGTGAATATTGCATTGGAATTCAAAGAAAAAGATGTTTTCTTTTTTTATGAGAATACAGTCGACTTCAAAATTTGGCATATTGTTAATTTGCTCATTATATATGGAAATTTTTTTATTCATAAATGTAAATGGGCAGTGAAAAAACTTAATTTTACTCACTTTAAAATAGAAATAGGTTATTACATATGCATGATAAAAGAAACAAAAAATGCCAAAGCAAAAATAACTGTTTATTATTTTAAAGCCCTAAATTTGTTTTTTTTGAATAATTGTATCTTTTTATTTATTTTTTTATTTTCTTCTTATATTGTATTTGTTTGGATGTCAATATAATGTTGTTATTGCCCTTGTATGTTCTGTGTTCTAAAATTGCAATAAAAAATAAAAAAAGCAAGAGGGTCGGAGTTTGCATGTTCTTACCGTGTTCGGGTGGGTTTCCTCCAGGTGCTCCAGTTTCCCCCACATTCCAACGACATGTGTAGGTGAATTGAATAAACTAAATTGGTCATAGTGTATGAGTGTGGGTTTTTCCCAGTGTTGGGTTGTGGCTGGAAGGGCATCCGCTGCATAAAACATATGCTGGATAAGTTGGAGGCTCATTCCGCTCTGGCAACCCCTCATTAATAAAGGGACTAAGCCGAAAAGAAAATGAATGAATGGATGAATATATATAATAAGTTAAAGTCAGATTTATTAGCCCCCTGTTTATTTTTTTCCAACACATTTCTAAACATAATAGCTTTTATAACTTATCTCTAATAACTGATTTATTTTATCTTTGCCATGATGACAGTAAATAATATTTGACTAGATAGTTTTCAAGACACTTCTATACAGCTTAGTGACATTTAAGGCTTAACTAGGTGAATTAGGTTAGGCAGGTAAGGATAATTAGGCAAGTCATTATGTAACGATGGGTTGTTCTGTAGACTATCGAAAAATTATAGCTTAAAGAGGCTATAAATTATAGCATATAAGAAAATTATAGCATTATTCTAGCCGAAATAAAACAAATTAAGCTCTGTTAAACATCATGCGAAATATAGAAAAAAAATAAATAAATTCAAGGGGGGGCTAATAATTCTGACTTCAACTGTATATATATATGTGTGTGTATATATATATATATATATATATATATATATATATATATATATATATATATATATATATATATATATATATATATATATATATATATATATTCAACTGTTGTATGTATGTATGTATGTATGTATATATATATATATATATATATATATATATATATATATATATATATATATATATATATATATATATATATATATATATACATACAATAAAACTGGAAACGTCCATTTTTATTTGACATTTGTATGATTAAACATTCTAAACAAGGCACATTTAATAAAGTCGAATTTTGATATTAATCAAATAATAATAATCTATAAGAAAAGCACGTCAGTCCAAAATGATTATATTTTAAGTATTTTAAGTCACATAGTATGAGATAAATTATAATAATGCATTTATTGATTTACATTTGTATTTAATTTAGGTTTCTGAAGACCGAATAACCCCTAATAAAATTAGCTTGCTATTTCACTCACTTAGAAAAATAGTCTGCTTATGCTAATTACATATTGCTATAATATGCCACATTAAACACAAGTCCAAACTAGTGTGACACTCCTCTGTCTCTTTAATATTTAGTTATGACTTGAAAGAGACTGAAGTTCAACTCTAAGAGCATCATAAATCAATTAGCAGAAAGTAGGATACACATCAGAACCAGCAGTAATTGTGTTCAGCTATCAAGTCCTAATGGCAAATTACTGAAATTAATGAAATCTCTCCCTGTCAACTATCACCCCGCTACATCTCTCTCTCTTTCTCTCTCAAGGGATGACAGGGTTCAGTGAGAACAGAGAGGTGGGTACGATGAGTCATCCTTGTGAGTCATGTGCTTTGTGCTTATGTGTGTGTGTGCCAATGGGAAAAAAGTGTGGAGGTTTCATGGCAATTAAGAAGCTGAAATCACTGAGAAAAAAAGAATCACTGAATATGCAAAAACATATATTTATAAATTAATAAATAAAGCTCTAAATTAATAGTGCACACAGCCTTTGATGCATAAGAAATGCTGAAATGTTGGCGTTTTGGATTAATTTGGAGGTGCAGTTCCAGGGAATGGCCACAGATGTCAGTGTCGTCACATTTTCCACAGCGAGCGACCTCAAGGACGTTCATTAATTTATCTGCATAGTTTTTTGTCTTTTATTTCTCTTCTGCTTGCCGAGGGTATGCAGATGTTTTACTGCGAATTTTAAACCTCAAATACATCACACACTTTTAATATCACAGCTGTAAAAACACTGTAACGAATGGCTGAACGACTTAGTTCAGTCAGGTCAGTTTTTCCATCACTTTTGATCATTTCTGAGCATCACACCGCCAATTTTGCGATTGCACATGCATATTAGCAATACAAAGGCCAATTATTTGATGTCTTTTCAATTAAAATTGCGCTTTCTGATAATGTGAGGTTAGTAGGAGGAAAAATCATGTGAATAGAATGAAAGAGAGAGTGTGGCAAGCTGTTTTAAACTTTAGTTGACAAAAATGTAACTCATTCATTCGTTCATTTTCTTTTCGGCTTAGTCCCTTTATTAATCTGGGGTCGCCGCAGTGGAATGAACCACCAACTTATCCAGCATATGTTTTACACAGCAGATGCCCTTCCAGCTGCAACCCATCACTGGTAAACACACACACTCTCATTCACACACAAACACTTTACAATTTAGCTTAACTAATTCACCTATAGCGCATGACTTTGGACTTGTGGGGAAACCAGAGCACCCTGAGGAAACCCACACAAACAAGGGGAGAACATGCAACCTCCACACAGAAATGCCAACTGGCCCAGCCAGGGCTCGAACCAGTGACCTTCATGCTGTGAGGTGACAGTGCTACCCACTGCACCACTGTGTCGCCTACTGGTACTTATTTTTTAAAACAATACCCATTTTACTCATTAGCTATAGTTATAGTCATTAAGTGGCAGCCTACTTATTTATTAACAATATCTCAGTTTTATGTATAATGTGATTAATTTTTTATGCTTTTGAATTGCATTAATCCTCTAACAGCATTTGATGTCGAAAAAAGTGACTTTTATTGATTGATTTTAATACTTTGAAGTGTTTTATGGTCTGAATTGGTGTTGTAGATTAGGGGAGAAAAACTTTGCTGTTTTTTTACAGACTTATTTATTTGTTATACAATATATTGTTTCAAAGTACTAAAATGTAAATTAAAGTCACCTTTTTTAAACTGCGGAGTTAAATTTTCCACATGACAGAACAGCGTTCAAGATCGAATAGTGTAATTCCTAACCATAAAAAAGCATTTGCAAATATAAACATAATTATGTAGTAAGCATGTGGAGCCAGATTTGTCTCAGAAATAATACATTTACAGAATAAAATTCATACACGCACATCACCATTCACATTCTAATTTGTAAATTCAAAATACAATTCAGAAATACAACACACAATTCATCAATTCACAAGTAAAATCATAAATATTTTTGCCAAATGAATTGTATTTGTGTATTTTTCAATCGTGTTTTGAATTCATCAATTGGATTTGTGTATTTTTGAATAATTTTTTTGAATTCAAGAATTGGATTTGTGTATTTTTCAATCGTGTTTTGAACTTACAAATTGGATTTGTGTAATAATAATGTTTTTGCTTGTTCAAACTTCTTATTTAAAATAAGCTGAATCAACACAATTCTTGAGATTTCAATCCACATAAATTTGTTAAAAGTGTTAAGTTAACTTGATTTGTGTTTGGACAACATGAATGAATTGTGTGGAACTTTTTACAGTGTATTTATGAATCATGTTTTGAATTCATGAATTGGATTTGTGTATTTTTTAAATCATGTCTGGAATTTAAGAATTAGATTGGTCTATTTTCGAATCGTGTTTTGAATTCAAGAATTGGATTTGTGTATTTTTCAATCGTGTTTTGAACTTACGAATTGGATTTGTGTATTTTCGAATCACGTTTTGAATATACGAATTGGATGTGTATTTTTCAATCGTGTTTTGAACTTACAAATTCGATTTGTGTATTTATGAATCATGTTTTGAATTCATGAATTGTATTTTTGTATTTTTGAATCGTGTTTTGAATTCAAGAATTGGATTTGTGTATTTTCGAATCGTGTTTTGAATTCAAGAATTGGATTTGTGTATTTTCGAATCGTGTTTTGAATTCAAGAATTGGATTTGTGTATTTTCGAATCGTGTTTTGAATTCAAGAATGGGATTTGAGTATTTTTAAATTGTGTTTTGAATTCACTAATTGGATTTGTGTATTTTCGAATCGTGTTTTAAATTTAAAAATTAGCTTTTTTTGTTTTTCAAATCCTGTTTTGAATTGACGAATTGAATTTGTGTATTTTTGAATTGTGTTTTGAATTAAGAATTGGATTTGTGTATTTTTGAATCGTGTTTTGAATTCACGAATTGGATTTGTGTATTTTTGAATTGTGTTTTGAATTAAGAATTGGATTTGTGTATTTTTGAATCGTGTTTTGAATTTACGAATGGGATTTGTGTATTTTAGAATCGTGTTTTGAATTAAGAATTGGATTTGTGTATTTTTGAATCGTGTTTTGAATTCACGAATTGGATTTGTGTATTTTTGAATTGTGTTTTGAATTAAGAATTGGATTTGTGTATTTTTGAATCGTGTTTTGAATTCACGAATTGGATTTGTGTATTTTTGAATCATGTTTTGAATTTACGAATTGGATTTGAGTATTTTCGAATCGTGTTTTGAAATTACGAATGTGATTTGTTAAGTACTACTTAATAGGAAAGTACACTGTAAAAAAGGCATCAGTTGACTTTACTTGAAAAAGTGAGTAAACCTGTTGCTTTTATAGCGATTAGTTGACTTCACTTAAAAAAATGTGAGTAAACTGCCTTAAATATATTAAGCAAATGAAGTTAACAATTTCAAGTTACAACAGGTTAAATCAACGTGTTGCTTTTAAGAGAACGGGTTTACGCACCTTTTTATGTAAAGCATCTAATTACTTTTTAGAGTGTATCAGGAACCAGCATAGTAGCATGAAAATATCTGATATACAATATATAGATGAAATGTTAAATGGGCTTGCCATACAGAGAGAGAGCTAGAAGGAGGCTGGAGAGTCCGCCAGCTCACACTGATGCTGGAGTAAACATCTCCATTTCCCTAGCAACATGGCATCAGCCAGGCATTTAAAGAGACAGGAGCTCAATTCCTGCTCTCTGAATTTCTTATTTATGGAAGTGCTTCCTGTCGACTCCACAGGCGTTCACGCCTCCTGATTGTACAGGTACACTGTCCTGGTGTCAGATTGAAGCGTGAAATCTCATCTGAATACATTTGCTCATGTGCAGCAATATGTCTCTAACACATTCAGAGCTCAGAATCATTCAGAATTGGAAATTTGAGTGAATTTATTGATTTGTTTTATAAGTTTTTTTTGTATGATGGTGACATGGTATTTTATACCATGGTAGAATAAATTAATGTAGACACAAAAAATGATTGTCTTCACTCAGAAAAGATGGGCATGAAATTGTAAACCTGACTTTATTAGGATATTTTTTTTATGCGGAGAGACTATTTTCTGCTATTATAAAACATACTTCAATAATATACATTCATTTTAGTGATATACAGACAAAATAACATTTATTTATTGATTGATTTAATTATTTTGGTACTAGAGTACTATCAGGTACTACACTACCTGACAAAAGTCTTGTCGCCTACACAAGTTTTAGGAAGAGTATATAATAACTTGACTTCTAGTAGATCCAAAGCGGCTTATATGAAAGGCAAAAGCCTCTATAGATTACTCTTATTTTACCAAGATAAAATATGATCATGCCTTGATTTTGTATTATTTAATTAGGATAGTAAGGTCTGACTTTGCTTACACATTCACATTTGGCGTCTTTTTCACACATAAGTTTGTTATTCTTGATGTGCAACCGAAACATGCACGCTGATATGCGTCGACATGCTAAAGTTTATGTAATGTGATGATACTTTGACTAGGCATGGCTATGAAGCAGAAAGGAGGAATAATGAGTCCCTGAGGTAACTAAGACATCATAATATTAATTCTCGGCCATGAGTCGGGTCTAAGACAACAGATAGTTTTGTAAAACATATATTTTTTTGTATTCTATTGAACTGTCATAATTAATATTCATGCAAAAGTCTTAGAATATTACTCCAGTTGTGTCTTTACATTGTTTTTCAGTTACATTTTAGGATTGATTTATGTTATTTTTTTAGAATATTAGTTGTATAATAATAATAATAATAATTTTTTTATATATTTATTGAAAATTAATAATTATTTAAAATATATATATTTAAAATATATATTTAAATATTTTAAATATATATAACCAATCTATATATAATTAATCTTACCCCAGACATGCTCAATAATGTTCATGTAAAAACAATTTTTTTTACTGTTGTTGTTGTTGTTGCTAAATGACACTTAATTATTTGTCAAATTTTCAAGCAGTTTTTGAGTGCAAGTTATTTTTATTAATTTTTCCACGGTATGAATATAACAAATCTATTATTTACCAACACTACCTGACAAAAGTCTTGTATTCGATTCCAGTTATAAGAGCAATAAATAATAACTTGACTTCTAGTTGATTTTTCTGATGAATCATCTGTTGAACTGCATCCCAATCATCACAAATACTGCAGAAGACCTACTGGAGCCCACATGGACCCAAGATTCTTTGAAATCAGTCAAGTTTGGTGAAGGAAAAATCATGGTTTGGGGTTACATTCAGTATGGGGCCGCGCGAGAGATCTGCAGAGTGGATGGCAACATCAACAGCCTGAGCTATCAAGACATTTGTGCTGCCCATTACATTACAAACCACAGGAGAGGGAAAATTCTTCAGCAGGATAGCGCTCCTTCTCATACTTCAGCCCCCACATCAAAGTTCCTGAAAGCAAAGAAGTTCAAGGTGCTCCAGGATTGGTCAGCCCACTCACCAGACATGAACATTATTGAGCATGTCTGGGGTAAGATGAAGGAGGACACATTGAAGATAAATCCAAAGTATCTTGATATACTCTGGGAGTCCCGCAAGAACGCTTTCTTTGCCATTCCAGATGACTTTATTAATAAGTGATTTGAGTCATTGCAGAGATGTATGAATGCAGTCCTCCAAGCTCATGGAAGTCATACACAATATCAATTCTTTGTCCACTGCAGCATGACTTTATAGTCTATACTGTTCATTATTTCTGTTAAGTGACAAGACTTTTAGTCTAAGCAAAGTCAGAGCTTACTGTCCTAATTAAATAATTAAAAATCAAAGATCATATTTTATTTTGGTAAAATAAGCGTAATCTAGAAGTCTTTGCTCTTCATATAAGCCACTTCTGAGAACAAATAATCAACTAGAGGTCAATTTATTATTTGCTGTTCCTAAAACTTGGATAGGCGAAAAGACTTTTGTCAGGTAGTGCAGATAACTGGTAGATAACTGCAGGTTAACTATGTTTTTATATAGAATAACTGTTAAAATCTATTAGTTACTAGTTAATTAAAATTATAGTCACTAATAACCTTAATAAACCGGAATGTAATTATTGTGAACCTGGCAAAGCTGCTTTGAAACAATAATTGGTGTGAAAAGCGCTATACAAACAAACTTAAATTGAATTGTTCATTGTTGTTAACTCACACTGCATCGGGTTAACAAGTATGGATTTGGATTTTAATAATGCATGTCGAAGCATGATTAATAAATGCTGCACAAGTATCGTTCATTATTAGTTCATGTTAGTAAAAGCATTCACTAATTAAACCTTATTTTTAAAATGTAAGTGAATATATAGAATTACAACGGTGAAGTGTTACTGGTGAATGGAGAATAAGCAGAGTCTCCTTGCTGCACTGAACTGCAGGTAAAGCAGCGCTGAAGAAGAAGCAGGAGGAGGGAGAGAAACACAGAATACAGATGAGCCGAGCGGAGGAGGGAGAGCCAGGGAGTTTCTGCAGGTGAATTCACAACACCAGGGGGGTTTTTCCAGCCCCCTCATTCATCCATCCATCCCTCCATCTTTCTCATTCTCTCCCCCGCTTTTTCTCCCATGGGAAGTAAAGGGGAGGTGGGTGAACTTTTTTCAAAGTAATGAGAGAAGAAGAGGTGGACGGTGGAGAGAGTGGTCCAGGTGACACGGTGGCGGTGAAAAGAGACAGTGATTAATATGAGAGAATTAAACGAAGAGGTGGAGAAGGTGCAGGAGAGAACAATGAGCAATGCAGAGATAATGCAGAGACGACGAGCGGGAGGATGAGAGAATGGAGAAACAGATCGAGAGAGGGTATAGAGCCTCTGACGTGTACATATGTATGCCAATAACCTCAAGCCTCTGAAAGCTTTTTAATGTTTAATTCACATTAACAGCTCTGGGGAGGAAGACCAGAGAGAGAAGAGAGAGAGAGAGAGAGACAGAGAGGGAGAGAAAGAGATAGAGATACTGGACTTTTTATAAGGCAAAAGACTGAGGAAGTGTGTTGATATTATATACTCAAATATATAGCAAAATGGAAGAACTTTAATATAACTTAATATAATACTGTATAACATAATTTTATAATTTAACATGAGAAATATGATGTCATTTTATTTTAATTCACTTTTCAGCTAAGGTATCAATTATTTAAACTAAATATATATAACCACACACACACACACACAGCTGGGTCCTAATTTACTGTAATTCTGCATATTTATTTATATTTGTTAATATATAACTAAAAAATGTAAATAATAAAAAAACGTGGGGGCGACACGGTGGCACAGTGGGTAGCGCTGTCGCCTCATAGCAAGTAGGTTGCTGGTTCGAGCCTAGGCTGGGTCAGTTGGCGTGAGTTTCCTCCGGGTGCCCTGGTTTCCCCCACAGTCCAAAGACATGCGCTATAGCTAAATTGTCCGTAGTGTATGTGTGTGTATTATTGTGTATGGGTGTTTCCCAGTGATGGGTTGAAGCTGGAAGGGCATTCGCTGTGTAAAACATCCAACTGGATAAGTTCGCGGTTCGTTTCGCTGTGGCAACCCCTGATTAATAAAGGGACCAAGCCGAAAAGAAAATGAACGTTTTTTTCCGGCATGGTGGCTCAGTGGTTGGCACTTTCACCTCACAGCAAGAAGTTTGCTGGTTCGAGTCCCGGCTGGGCCAGTTGGCATTCCTGTGAACATGCAAACTTCAATCAGAAATGCCAACTGACCCAGCTGGGAGTCGAACCAACAACCTTCTTGCTGTGAAAGACAGCACTACCCACTGAGTCACCGTGTCACCCTAATTACTACCATACTATTAATAAGCAGCAAGTTAGTATTTTATTGAGATAAAAGTCCTAGTTAATGGTTAATAGTGAGAAGTGTATCTTATAAAGTGTGACCAGAACAATAAATGTAATAAAGAAAACAAAAATATTCGGTCACACTTTATTTTGATGGTCCATTTGTTGAATTACATTACATTGCATCTACATGCCAACTAATTCTCATTAGATTATAAGAAGACTGTTAGGTTGGGGTTAGTGTAAGTTGACATGTACTTGCAAAGTTTCTTATAGTCAGTTAAATATCTGTTGAAGGAGCAGTAGCAGGAGATATTAAGCAGACAGTCTACTAATACTCAAATGGACCATCAAAATGAAGTGTTACCAAATATGCATTTAAAGATGTTTTAATTAAATCACAAATATGTATTTTTGGTGATATTTTTGTAATATCATATCTTATTAGTGCATTTGGGATCACTTTCTATAGCACAACTTTGTGTACTTGATTGGAAGTTAGAAAATAACATTTTGTTGCTTATGCAAGTTTAACAGTTTAACAATATTAATACTTGACTTGATCATTTGGTATCAGAAGTGGCTTATATAAAAGGTTAAGGCCTCTAGATTACACTTATTTAACCAAAATAAAATATGATCATGCCTTGATGTTTAATTGTTTGATTTGGACAGCAAGGTCTGACTTTGCTCAGAAATAATGTATAAAATATAAAGTGGAAAAAGAATGAATATTGTGTATGACTCCCATGAGCTTGGAGGACATACATCTCTGCAATGACTCAAATAACTTCGTAATAAAGTCATCTGGAATGGCAAAGAAAGCATTCTAGCAGGACTCCCAGAGTTCATCAAGATTCTTTGGATTCATCTTCAATGCCTTCTCCTTCATCTTACCCCAGACATGCTCAATAATGTTCGTTTCTGGTGAGCGGGCTGGCCAATCCTGGAGCACCTTGACCTTCTTTGCTTTCAGGAACTTTGATGTGGCTGAAGTAGAAGAAGAAGTGCTATCCTGAGGAAGAATTTTCCCTCTCCTGTGGTTTGTAATGTATGGAATCTTGGGTCCATGCGGGCTCTAATAGGTCTTCTGCAGTATTTGTGATGATTGTGATGCAGTTCAACAGATGATTCATCAGAAAAATCGACCTTCTTCCACTTTTCCAAATGATCAACTAGAAGTCAAGTTATTATTTCTTGCTCTTACAACTGGGATGGATGACAAGACTTTTGTCAGGTAGTGAATGCTGGAATAGTTCATTCCGCTGTGGTGACCCCTGAAAAATAAGGCACTAAGCCGAAAGAAAATGACTGAATGAACTAAGAATGAATAATTACCAAGAATAATGCAATTCAGTTCTGTCCGTTTCGTACATCACATTGTGAACTACAGTATGACGCATCAAGGATTTCACCCTCTCATAGCAGTGATTTAATACGTATCTTGTTAAAGCAGTTACTGGTCACGCCATGGTTTCGCAGTGGTCCAGATTGTTCTTTTGATGTATAATGAATGAAGCTGTGTGTGTGTGTATGTGTGGGTGTGGTGGGAGGAATAGGAATATGTGTGTGTTTGGGGGTTTGAAGGTGTGTGTGTATGTGCGCGTAAATGAACGCGCGGAGGTGGACGGGGGTTTTACCAATCACAACCCACTTGCTCGTCCTTCGTTTTCACTCGGCAAACCTCATTATATGCAAGTCAGCCCTGCAATCAGAGAGAGAAAACACAAACCCGGGCTCAGGCATGCAGGGATTTCTGCATGAGTCAGAGAGAGAGAGAGAGAGAGAGAGAGAGAGAGAGATGGTGGGTGAAAAAGAGGAGGGAGACAGTGGATCAGGGAGGGTGTGGGCTTTTTTTTTTGTATTGATCTGAGTGTATTCTGTGCAGCGAATACAGAACGACACACACTCACACAAAAGGAAAGCGAGAGCAGTTACTGTCTCCAGATATCAAGTCTCGCCTTTTGAATCAATCTTCAGAAAATTCTGATATCGTTATCGCAAATTGGGGAACAGCTGCAAATGCGGGGAGAGAAACAATACAGTGACAACGTGGAGAGACACGCCAGGAGAAAAGAGAGGGAGAAAAAGGGAGGGAGGTGACAGTTTCTGTGGGGGCGATTACATTGGAGAGGGAGGAAGAGAGCAGGATGAGAAGGGTGGGCGGAAGTGACAATGAAATAGAGAGAGAAAGAAAGAGAGAGAGAAAGAGAGAGAGATAACAAAATTCAGCATCTCTTCTTGTTATTTTTAACAAACAAGCAAAATATGCCCACACGTGGGACCGGCAATCTGTCGAATTTCTTTTCCAAATAGTGCATTTTTCATCCTCAATAACGGTAATCCCACATCTGTGTGTTTGACTAAGAGGACATTTGGAGGTCAGGACGTTCTCGAAATGAATCTAAAGAAATGGCTTCTCACAGCTGGAGGAAAGTCTTAAACAAATACAAACTGAACTGAAGGAAATATAGAGAGTAGGCAGGGGTGACAAAAAAAAGAGGAGCTCCTGATTAGGAGATGGGCCCTCTCGAAATAGAAGCGGAAGTAAACGCAGCCTTCCAAAGACTCTTCCCACTCAGCGTCTAAGAGAGTTATTTTCTGTCCTCTGCTGTTCCGAAAGAAACGAAATTGAATCCGGCAGTGAGCTTCCTGTAGTCAGTGGTGTGTGTGTGTGTGTGTGTGTTCTCTAAATTCGAAAAAATTGAAGGCACGTGTTCACCTGAAATGCACCGCCGAAGTTCAGAAAGGAGTCTGTAAGTCAACTAGGTTGATGTTTTACTAAACGGAAGGGGATCTCCGAAACCGCAGTGCTGACAAATGAATATCGCACAATATCTTGAGTTGAAAAATCCAATGGGATATACAGTATTAATCATTTTTGTTTCAAGCTGTGGTTTTAAATATCGATTTAAATATCAGTTTTAAATATATTTTTAGGGGTTTTTCACCTTTATTATATAGATAAAGTTATATAAGTTATATATTATATACAGTAAAGATGAGACAGGAATACATGGGGACAGAGAGAGGGGGAAAGGATCGGCAAAGGATTCCGAGCTGCACTCTCAGAAATAAAGGTACAGGAGCTGTCACTGTGGCAGTACCATTTTAAAAGATACCTATTTGTACCCAAATAGTCCAGAGTGGTACCTAAAAGGTCCATATTAGTACCCAAATGTACCTAAAAAGTACCTTTGTGGTACCATTATGGGCCCTTCAGGGACAAATATGTACTTTTTGAAAAGGTACTGCCCCAGTGACAGCTCCTGTACCTTTTTTTCTGAGAGTGTGGGAATCGAAATTAGGTTACCATGACGTGAGCACTTCGGGTCAATCGGTGCTTTTGAAAACACTATTGGTTGGGTTTAGGGAAGGAGGTGGGTGGGTGTGTCAGTCAGTCAGTCAGTCAACAGTGGCCTCTGATGGATTTACGTGAGAACTGCAGGTGCGAATGGCACAAGCGAGAGAAATTTGAGATCTCAAAAAGCATGCACAGCGGTCCCTGGTGGATTCGCTAAAACAAAAACTGCAAAAAAAAAAAAAAAAAAAAAAAAAAAAAAAACTAGCTCCTGGGATGTATTTGGCGCTCTCCAGAAATGTATATAGGGGTACGTTTTCAGAATGAGCGTGGGTTGGTTGTCATACAGTAGTTACTCGTTAGCTGATTAGGCACACCTGTGTCTTATTTTCTTTCCTATTTTTTTCTGTTTTTCTTTTTTACAGCCTTTAATTTACTGTCTGTTCACTTCAATGTTAGTTTAATGTTACTTCTGAATTTTAGTTTTTATTTTAGTAGCAAAAACAGGGACTGCTGGTTATTTGATATTATTTATAAATTCATTTACATACCCTTAATCTTGCCTGCTTCTTTTGTACCTGCTTCTTCTGTCATACTTACTCATTAGCTAACCGATTAGGCACACCTGTGTCTTATTTTCTTTCCTATTTTCCCTCTTTTTCTTTTTTACAGCCTATCATTCACTGTCTGTTCACTTTAATGTTAGTTTGATGTTACTTCTGCATTTTTATTTCTATTTTATTTTCTATTTGAGAAGTGAGAAGAGTTGCCAGTTTAATGATTTTAAAAGCCAGCTAGCAACTTAAATATAAAATATAAAAATTAATAATAATATTTTAGCAAGAATTATATCATTCCACTCAAAGCAGTTGGCAACACTGGCCGTGACCCATGCTAACATTTCAGTATCATCATTGATGACTGGATGTATACATAAGAAGAGTATTATAGATCATTATATATCACCCTATTAGAATTAAAGTGTTTTATCAAGTGTTTTTGTTTAATAAATATCAGATTAGAACATTTACATCAATGCTATTTTTTACAATTAAGTACTTAATTAAAATATATGTTTAATACCGTTTGCCCAAAGATTTAAATTTGCTCTTATTTTAATCTCTCTTGTGTTATTTGAAATATGTGATTCAGTAGAACATTAAAGAAGTTTTTAAGCTGAAATTGTGGTCCTTGCTGATTTATTTACTATTAGGTCAAATGACTCAAAAAATTAGGTCAAAAAACAGAGGCTGAAAAATTATTAAATTTGGCTCTTAATGATACATCGACGATTTATGAAGCAAAACAATTGGCCTGAGCAGAAAATTTAACATTAAAATACTATTACTTTTAATCTACTGCCTTTTATTGGTCCTGAGCATGTCCTTTCGTATATGATCATGTATATCTTAGATAGTGTTTATCTACAGATCTTACTTCATACAAGCTGCAGCATTGGCTGAGGCTGTGTATTACAGTTAATAATGCTGTAAATAATGTTCAATTTCTTGCACAGAACAGTCATTTTACCTTAATTTATCATCGGTATTTTATTTTTTTTTTACAAATAATTGTCACCTATATCTTGGATGACCTGAATGTTGTCAAATAAAAGAATAGTTCACTCAAAAATGAACATTTACTCACTATTTACTCACTCATATGGTTCTAAACTTTTATGAAACGCTATCTTCTGTTGAAAACAAAGGATGCTATTTTGAAGAATGTTGCAGCAGCCATTGACATCACATTTCAATTCAAATCATCTTCTATAACGCTTTTACAATGTAGATTGTATCAAATCTTAACATAAAGGTTCTAGCTTATTGAAACTGCCAGTCCAGTTTTCAGAGTTGAACAGGAAACACAAGCACAATAAAAGCCAATGACTCCAACATTCTTCAAAATATCTTCCTCTGTGTTCAACAGAACAGATAAACTCAATCAGATTTGGAACAAGTCGAGGTAAAGATAACAGAATTTTCCTTTTCGCATGAACTATCCCTTTTGGACTTTCCCGTTGGAAACCTGCAACTATCTACTTTCATAATATGTTTGTCCTACTATGGATGTTGCAACATTCTTCAAAATATCTACAAATTATCTTAAACAGATTTGGAACAAGTCAAATATGAGTTTTTGGGGTAAACTATCACTCTAAAGATCCTGTATGGAACCATCAATGTCCATAAAATCGTTCTCTTTAAAGAGTTTCAATCTCTATAAGGGTCATTTTAAATCAAAATCTCTTCTGAGGGAAGCATAACAAATGTTCTCAAATCTGCAAATGCCTAAATAATCTTTTCGGTAATAGAACATTCTGAATGAGTTGCTAACAAGCGCAGGGAAAGTTATAAAAGCTGCAAACTTCCTCAGGGATGTACCCTATGCGTGGGCACTTGGTGTATTCCGCCGTCTTGATCATCCCACGTTCAGGAGGGAGAATACGAGCTACCCGTCTGACACGTGCATTACGTCTCAGGGTTCCCCAATTCACTATCCAGAATTGGTCATGAGGACGTCGACTACCGGTTTGTGCGCAGTTGCGTGCTCTCGGCGCACCTCGAGACTTCAAATCGAGTTACTCTTGTATTGATTTCAGGAGGCTGATCAATCCTCTGACTACTTGCGTTTGACGTCTGTGTGAATAGCAAAAACGCGAAATGATGCAGCGACGCGATGCGCTATGAGATCGTCGTCATTTATGCGCGCTGTATGATCGCGTTATTACTACAAGCTGATTGAATGTCTGTCGAAATCTGTGTCGCATTAAACGATGAGGAATCAGACAGATGCTCTGATTTTTGCTGGGGAAAGGGCGACCGCAATGAAACGCTACACTGTGGTTATCAAAGGGTGAGGAATCACGACTCGCGCGCTCACGCTGAATAATAAATATATAGCCTACATACAAATCTTCCGATTCAATGATATTTAACTCATTGAGTGCACATACTGTGTAATTAAAATGATAATAAATAGATAATAAAAACATCCTGATAAATCGACATTTTCTCTCAGCAGAAAATCGATGCCAATAATGTTCCAGTTGCATTTTTTTGCACCAAATGCGTCAAGCTTTAACAAATATTACTATATAATATAAATTTAACAATTTTGCAAATCTAATATTATCCCCAAAGGGATAGTTCACCCAAAAACTAAAAAATCTGTCATCATTTACTCACCCAAACCTACGAGTTTCTTCTTTTGAACACAAAATAAGATATTCTGAAGAAAGCTGAAAACCTATTATAACTTGTATAACTTAACCACACAGTAAAATAAATCCTGGTTGCCTTAATTTTTTAAGGTGAATCAAATGAAACTTTTGAGTCAATTACAGTATGTTAAACTGACTTAAAACAGCCTGCATATCTCATAAAATTAAGTTAGAAAATTATTAACTTATTAATACAATGAACTAAAAACATATACTGTCACGACTAATTGATCATATAATTTTTAACTTAAAGTGTTTGTTTTGGGCTGCACAGTGGGTAGCACAATCACCTCACAGCAAGAAGGTCGCTGCTTCGAGCCTCGGCTGGGTCAGTTGGCTTTTCTGTGTGGAGTTTGAATGTTCTCCCCATGTTTGCATGGGTTTCTTCCAGGTGCTCCAGTTTCCCCCACAGTCCAAAGACGTGCGCTATAGGTGAATTGGATAAGATAAAATTGTCTGTAGTGCATGAGTGTGAATGAGTGTGTATGGATGTTTCCCAGTGATGGGTTGCAGCTGGAAGGGCATCCGCTGCGTAAAACATATGCTGGATAAGTTGGCAGTTCATTCCGCTGTGGCGACCCCAGACTAATAAAGGGACTAAGCCGAAAAGTAAATGAATGAATGAGTGTTTGTCTTTCCTATGGAAGTCAATGGTTACAGGTTTTCAGCATTCTTCAAAATATCTTTCGTGTTTAACAGAAGAATGAAACTCGATGGTTTGGAACTACTTTAGGGTGAGTAAATAGTGAGTCAGTTTTAGTTTTCGGGTGAACTATCCAATTAAGTGTATTGATTTTGAGAACAAAAGAGTGATAGTTATATTGCTAAAATGTCTTAAAATGTTTGTATTAACTTGTTCGAAATATTTAATATACCATTCTCCATTCAGAAATTGGGTTTAAGAAGGTATATTTTAATTAAAGGTTCTGAATAGAAACCTGGATACAAATATGGAACAAACATAGCCTTACCAGTTTTGACATAGTTTTGATAAATGAGTTATATATATTTTATTTTGCATACTGTATATAATTGCAATTTGGTAAGTAGAAGGTTATTAGAATGTATTACAGCCCTAAAAGTTTCTGTGGATGTTATGCTGCTTTAAATAATAGCACTTAATTGTGGTGATTGAATGTGGTTCTAAACTAGGGATAACTATGGATTTTTGGGCCGATACCGATAACCGATAAATCTTTAGATTTGGAGGCCGATAACAGATACAGTATTTTAGCTGATAAATATAAATATTGTAAAATGTAATATTTTTATACAGTGAACTACTGATTTTATTTTAAAAGCTTCATAAAAGGTTAAACTGATCTTAGAATAGCCTACTCAATGCAAATAAAGTAAATTTCTAAATTGCAAGGTGATTATAACGACCTTTTCATGCCAGAAATAAATTATTTCCTTTTCTTCACATAGCAAATTAACCATGCAACTTTACTGTTGGATAAATATAATAGGTTAAATGAAAAAACTAGATATAATTAACAAACAAGTTAACTAAATTTTTTAAATAAAATGAAAACTAAAATAAATGAACTAAGAACTGAAACCAGCTCAAATGTTCTCGAATAAAAAGTCAATTATGCAATTCATCGGCTTAAAGGTATCGGCCTAATTTTGATATCGGACTAATAATGATAACATTAAAAATTGCTTTTTTTGGCCGATATCGATATGGCCGCCGATATATCGTGCATCCTTATTCTAAACTTTTAGGAATTTCAGAATTTTAAAAGGATGCTATTTTAAAGAATGTTGCTGCAGCCCTTGACATAAAGGAAAAGCAAACAATATGGAAGTCAATGACTGCTGCTTTCCAACGTTCTTCAAAATATCTTCCTTTATGTTCAACAGAACAGATAAACTCAATCAGGTTTGGAATAAGCAGAGGGAGAGAAATTATCACAGAATTTTTATTTTTTGCAGAATTACCAGTGTGTGTTTTGACATAGTTTTGATAAATGAGTTCTATATATATTTTATTTTGCATACTTAATTGCAATTTGGGTAGTAGAAGGTTACTAGAATGTGTTAGACCCTAAAAATCCGCATGGATGTTATGCTGGTTTAAATAATAGAACTTCATTGTGGTGATTGATTGTGAATCTAAACTTTTATGAATTTCTGAATTTTAAAGTGATGCTATTTTAAAGAATGCAGCAGCAGCCCTTGACATCCGGGAAAAGCAAACAATATAGAAGTCAATGGTTGCTGCTTTCCAACATTCTTCAAAATATCTTCCTTTGTGTTCAACAGAGCAGGTAAACGTAGTAGAGGGAGAGAAACGATGACAGAATTTTCATTTTTGTGCAAACTATTCTTTTAACAGCAAAATGTTAAAGCACCAGCATGTGTTTTGCCATAGTTTTGATAAATGAGTACTATACATATTTTATTTAGCATATATAATAGCGTATAGGTCGCTGGTTTGAGACTCAGCTGGGTCAGTAGGCGTTTCTGTGTGGAGTTTGCATGTTCTTCCCGCGTTCGCGTGGGTTTCCTCCGGCTGCTTCGGTTTACCCCACAGTCCAAAGACATGCGGTACAGGTGAATTGGGTAGGCTAAATTGTCCGTAGTGTATCAGTGTGAATGAGTGTGTATGAATGTTTCCCAGAAATGGGTTGCAGCTGGAAGCGCATCCGCTGCGTAAAACATGTGCTGGATAAGTTGGCAGTTCATTCCACTGTGGCGACCCCGGATTAATAAAGGAACTAAGCTTGAAAAGAAAATGAAAGATGATATATAATAGCACTTTGGGAAGTAGAAGATTACTAGAATGTGTTAGAGTAATAAAAGTTTGTGTGGATCTTATCCAGGTTTAAATAATTGAACTTGATTGTGGTGATTGAATCTGAATCTAAAGTTTTATGAATTTCTGAATTTTGAAGGGATGCTATTTTGAAGAATGTTGCAGAAGTCTGGGTTTGAATAATAGCACTTGATTGATGATTCAGATCATAGATGCCATCATTATCTAATTATATTAACGTTCAATGTGAATGTTACTCTGGTTACTGGTGATTCCAACACAATCTCACGGCAATTCGTAACTTTTTGATTTAGTGGCTAATTCGTACGAATTTGTACGATCTAATTCATACAATTTAGTACGATTTGCTTATCCGCCAATGACGATTGGTTTTAGGGGTGGGGTTAGGTGCCACGCCTCCTTTTTAAAATCGTACAATTTCGTACGACTGAACTCGAACGAATTTGTACGAATTAGCCACTAAACTGTCAAAACGTAAAATACTTACGCTTTCTCGTGAGATCAGGCTGGGTGATTCCCATCATTTAAAGAGAAAGTTCATCCAAAAATTTTAATTCTGTCATCAAATACTCTCCCTTGATCTTTTCCAAAGGGTCTTTCTTCTGTTAAACACAAAAAAGATATTTTGAAGAAAGCCGAAAACCTGTAACCATTGACTTTCATTTGTTTTTCCTGCTATGGATATCACTGGTTACAAGTTTCTAGCTTACTTCATACCATCTGATTTTGTGTTCAAGAGAAGTAAGAAACTAATAAGGGTTTAAACTAGGGCAAAGATGCAATCTCGCTAATTATTTTCCATGTTGAACGATAATGATATATATTTCGATATCAATATATCAGTTGTTATTGCTTCCAGATTTAAAAGAGTATCCCAACAATGACTGAAGCCACAAAAATTAGAAGGGCCATTAAATGGCATAACATATTTTCGCCTGATAAATATTCGGTGGCCGAAAATTCAGTACATATCTATCAACACACTTTTAGATTCCCATTGTTGCACATTTCTGTTTTGTGATTGGCTTTTAGATCAATATAGAGTAAAAAAAATCCAGAGTTTATCATTGTTATTGACATCAATTTTATCGCAATTCTATATAATATTGTTTATTAGCACCACCTAGTTTAAACCCAAAGTAAATGTTAATTTCTGGGTGAACTATCCTTTAATATATTACCTATATATAGTATTTAGATAGTAAGCTTTAATTTCCCCCCTAAATCAAAACGAGCATGCATTATTTGTTGGATATACGTGTAAGATAGATTTTGAGAGATTAACAAGCGAGTTCAGAAGAAAGTACAAGCATACACATGCTATATATAATCATTCATTGCTCGTTTAACCGAGCTTTGTGAGAATCCAAACTCTCCTTGGTCTTTATAAATAGCAGCCCCGTTGACAAAATTCCGTCAATGACGTAGTGCACGCGCGTAGTTGAGTAGGTGATGCTTTTTAGTGAATGAGTCTCCCTCCCTCTCCGGCTTACTAGTACTATCAGATCTCTATAAAAAGCGCACGGTAGATGGAAAAGCGCTTGAGAGCTGCTTGTTTCTAGCAGGAAAAAGACGACAAGACGAGCGTGACGACTGTAGACAGACAGTGGCCCATATGGAGACACTGAGGCGAGAAAGAAGTTCTCATTACGCAGTACACACCGATCCATCCTCCTACTGGAGCGAAGACATCTAATAGACAAGGCGCTAGAAAACGGACAGCCGTCAGAAACCAGACTGCATTTTTGACGAGGAGATCCTATATTTCAAGGTAAGTGTGATTTGACAGAATTCGGATGAAAATGCAATTGGAGGGAGACCGGAATGTCATTTAGAAATAGCTTTATGGTTGCCAAATAGCAAAAAAAGTCTCATAAGTTAGATTTTTGCGTGCTTATTAAAAGATGTACGGCATATTGCAGAGGACCTGAAACTTACTGCAGTGTGACTCACTTTCTTTCGCACGTGGGCAGCATGAAGACGCTTTAAAGAGAGCTGTGGGCAATGCATTTGCTGCTGAAACAAATAGTGTTTTTTTTTACCATATTAAATTAAAGAACATGACTTTGGTCGTTAGAAATAAATGTGTGAATAAGATTTATATTATACTGTTTCCTTTGTCTAGGCTATTGATTTTTATTATATATTGATAATAAAATACATTATTGAATAAGTCTAATATAAAATATCACCTTCGCGTTAAACTCTGTGATTCTGTGACACCAGGAGGTTTCCTGTAGGGATGATTCTCGTCTCGGCGCGGTGTTGCCAGATCATGGCAGAGAAAAACATTAGACACGATTCTGTAAAATACTTGTAGACTATTTGTAGACTACAAACTATTTTTCCGCCGTTTGTCTCTCTCAAATTCATCGTTTAAACAATTAAAAGACTTAAATCACACCAAATATAGTCGAAACATCGTCTAAACTTATACTTCTAAGTGTAAATTTTACAACAAAGTCGTTTATATTAGCTGGACATGGCAACTCCCCCCTCCCATTTCTTCCCGGTCCATGCCCTCACCTAACTATCGATTTATTTTTTAACTGTTACATTCAACAAAGCCGTTTTTTTACCTCCCTCCTTCCTCCCCTCCCGAGTGCAGGCTATGAATTTCCTTCCTACCTATCGTTTCCGTTCACCTTTTTTTTTTTACACAGATTCTGTGACGTGTATTCAGGCGTTGAAGTCAGGTCTGCGTCACTCTTGCGCACTTTGCAGATGATTCGTAGTCACCTACTGTAACCCTTTAAAGAGACAGCGCGCGCTCTGCCTGAAACACACACACGCACACACACACACACACACACACACACACGCACACACACACACACACACACACACGGGGGTGTTAAAAAAGCGAGTGGGCGTTAATTTTCATTCATTGATGACATCTTTATTCATTCTGGGTAAATTAATGACTGTAGAACTGAACTAGCACAGCCAACGACACTTATTATAGATATATTTTTAGTAGAAATAAGTACACAACTGAATTTTGATTTTTAAAGGAACAGTACTCCTTTCTACAAAGTAATTAAAAACCTCAAGAAAAAAACTCAAGAAAAGATGTTTGGAAGAATAACACTTATGTACAACCATGAAAGTCAATTCTGCCTGACTTCTTTTCATTTTATTTTACAGTGAACTATTTTTTTCACGTCACTACCTGAATGTTCACTTCTTAAATATATGTTTAAATAAATCCAGGATTAAAATCAATTTAAAAAGTAATACATTTAAATATATTAACATGCTAAGACTGTTAATAGGTTGTAATTGGGTCATATATATATATATATATATATATATATATATATATATATATATATATATATATATATATATATATATATATATATATATATATAATATAGAATAAGGTGTTTCAAAATGGGGTGCTATGGTAAATGTAGAGATAAAATTATATACATGCACTACTATAGAAAAATTATATATATATGCCCTACTATAGAAATATATATATATATGCACTACCATAGAAAAGTTACATATATGCACTACTATACAAAAATTATATATATGCACCCCTATAGAAAAATTATGTATATTTGAACCCCTATAGACAAATTATATATATGCACCACTATAGAAAAATTTAAAATGATTTAAATAACTTTTCAGATTCACAGTATAAACTGGGTTTTTATGTATAAATTTTGGCTATCAAGAAACTATATAGATGCCTACAGTGCTCAGCATACGAGTACACCCCATTTTAAAAATGAATGTTTTTATCCATTTCTTAGTCAATATGGGTACTATATGTTGGTGCATTTGAACAAAACAGATGTATTAAACATATATGTAATAAGATAATATTTTAGTCACAAAAAATCTTTAGAAATGGAAAGAAATACATTTAAATTCATGCAAAATATTGCAAAAAAAATAATACAAACAACAAAATATTAACAAAATAGTCTATATTTTTTGTTTCTTGTGATTTCTGCTATGTTTTTAATATTTAATTTAATATTTGTTCCCTAACATATAAATTTCCACAAACTTTTGAACCATTATTGTAAGTAATTTAGTAAGATTAGCTCCAGATTTGGCTTCAGTACTGACTAAACTAATGTATATGCACAAATATAATATTGTAAAGCATCCTATAGAACATGTTAAGTTAAATGAGAGATTTGTGGGGTGTGTACTCATATATGCTGAGCACTATAGATAGAAAAGCAGAGTTTCAGCACCACGGACAGCAACCAGTGCATTTCCAAGCCTGCGTCTTCCTTTCTCAAAACTAAGTGCATTTAAGCTTGTAGTCTATTTTATACTTGTAGACTATTATCAAAAATCATTAGGTCAAATCAATAAAAGACTACTATTTCTCATAAATCATAAGATCACATCAATAAAAGACTACTATTTCTCATATTCAGAATCAAAATGTAAAGGCAACTTTGAGAGAGGTTGGAAACAGCATCTACGTCACTGACCCAGCAGCGGAGCTCAAGGGAATCAATGTTCCCGAGAACATCCGGCTCCAACAAAACCATGAAACAAGCCATTTTATGCATCTGATTTCTCTTACTGAAGTAGTGCTTTTGCCTTTGTAACACTCTCTTTAATTACAGTGGTTCTGTCTTTCCATCAGTGAGCTGAAATGGTCTCGGTCTTGCCCAGCATGCCGGTAACGAGAGTCTTTTCCAGCATGCCAGCACTTCATGACCTTGGCTCTAGACTGCTTACTGCTTATGGAGTCCAACAGTACAGTAACAGTCTACAGTCATGGCTACTGAAGTCTGGCTCCAGCATCACACACCACTAATACATCATTTGTACAAGAAGGGAGACTCACGCGCACACATATACACGCACGACATCAGAAACACTCGGCTGTGACGGAGAACAGTTGTGTGTTTCTGAGCCTGTATTGGGGGAGTCCTGTGCTATAGAGGCACATCGTTTCATCTGGCAAGCCAATAGGAACGCACCATTCCCAGTTACCATGCCAACAGGCTCTCATCCCTTCCTCTGCTGTCTCCATGCTGACCGTGGCTTTAGATTGTTACTGTAGCGTTGGCACGTGGTAACAGTCTACAGCCATGGTCGCCAAGGGGCAGGTGTTACGGCGACTACTGGGAAAGGCTAAATTATGTTTCATGAAACGCTAACATGGGGAGGATTTGCTAAGAAGCACTTGCAGAATGATTTGATTTCAGAAAGTAGGTCAGAGTCTCAGTTTATTTATATCTCCTTCCCTGTGTCTGAGAGTCTTGAAAGACAGTTTGGGGAGATTTATTTGGGTAAAAGCTCATTCCACAAAATTGATGGCTTAAATAAATAAATAAATAAATATACAAAAATGTTAGTCTTTGCCATGATGACAATCAGGGGCCGCCACAGCGGAATGAACCGCCAACTTATCCAGCATATGTTTTACACAGCGGATGCCCTTCCAGCTGCAACCCAACACTGTGACACACCGATACACTCTTGCATTCACACACATACAGACAATTTAGCTTATCCAATTCACCTATAACATGTCTTTGGGCTGTGGGGGAAACCAGAGCACCCGGAGGAAACCCACAGGGAGAACATGCAAACTCCACACAAAAATGCCAACTGGCACAGCCGGGGCTCGAATCAGCGACTTTCTTGCTGTGAGGTGCTCGTACTACCCACTACGCCAGGGGTGGGCAAACTCGGTCCTGGAGGGCCGGTGTCCTGCACAGTTTAGGTCCAACACTAATTAAACCCACCAAGCTAATCAGTGTGAACAAGCTAATCAGTATCTTCAAGATCACTAGAAATCTATAAGCAGGTGTGTTTGATTAGAGTTGGAGCTAAACTGTGCAGGACACCGGCCCTCCAGGACCGAGTTTGCCCACCTCTGCACTACGTCATGGTGACACCCTACTACATAATATTTTACAAATTATTTTGCATGACTAGTATTCAGCTTGAAGTGCAATTTACAGACTTAACTTAACTGGGTTAATTAGGCAAGTCACTTCACTGGGCAACAGTGGTTTGTTCTGTGGCCAGTCGGAAAAATGGGAAGACAAATTTTAAGGGGGCTAATAATATTGACCTTAACAATTGTTTAAAATTAAAATTAAATTATTATTAAAAAGAAATCATAAATACATATAAAATATATATTTATAATATTTTATTTATAATTTCTTAATTAATAATATTAATTATAAAAGTTTGGGGTGAGTAGGATTTTTAAATGTAAGCTTCTCCTGCTCACCAAGGCTGCATTTATTTAATCACAATTACAGTACAAATTGTAAAATGTTATTGCACTATAAAATAACTGTTCAAAAGTAGTTTATCATTTAATTTAATCATTTATTCCAGTGATTTTAAAGAAGAATTTTCGGCTTCATTACTCCTTCACAGTCACATGATCCATCAGAAATCACTCTAATATTCATTATTATTAATAGTAATAAAAGCAATGATGACTGAAGTAATAATTTCATTTGAAACGTCATACAAGAGAGCAGTCATTTAAAATTTTAATAATTTTTTTTACCATTTAATAAACGCCACCTTGATGAACAGAATAATTTTCTTTTTTGACCAGTAGTGTAAATTTATAATATTCATAATTATATTATACACAGTGCTCAAAAATAGATCTGTGAGGGGTGTACTTATATATGCTGAGCACTGTATATCCTTAACATCTAATGAAATGAACTGTACACAACTTGTACACAATCCAGAAGTTGCGAATATTTACATCTGATATCTGTACAGTGACTGAAAGAGTTCAAATGCAAATTTGCACTAACAAATTTGGTTCGATTGCAAATATGCATGTAAATTCTCTCAACACATGCAAATAGAGAAATGCACTGCAAATAGTGCAGACCATATTGAAAATGTGTCGGGGGACCCCAAAAATTGATGAACGCAGCTGGTTCCTGTTTGGAGTCAGCAGTTTATTTAATGTTAATTGTGCAATGCGACTATTAGGGCTAAAATCACAGACAACAATGAACTGCATGACCCAGATGTCAAAATAAAGAAAAAACTCACCTCTCAGATCATGAAACTTTGTACACACGCCAGAAGTTGTGAATATTTACACTGGACATGTGTATGGTGGCTGAGAGAGCTCAAATGAGCTTCAAATTAAGTAAACACATGCAAATAGAAAACCACTCACAAATGTGGTTTGATTGCAAAAGTGTTGTCACGATGCTGAATTTGGGTACCAATCAATACTGAAATTTAAAAAACTTCCATTTCCCGCTAACATTTGAGCACTGTTGAGCATGTTCTTAATGTGTTCACTCAACTGAAATAACTCTGACTGGCCATGAAGGTCATCAGTTTGCCGCATTTCCTTGCTGTTTATTGAGTGCAAACACAGATACATAGACCACAATGGAAATGTGTTGAGGAACCCCAAAAGTGACGAACTTGGCTGCTTCCTGCGAGTCAGCAGATCATTTAATGTTAACTGTGCAAAAAATATATATAAACAACAATGAACTGTATGGAAGTCAAAATAAACAAAACTCTCACCTCTCAGATCTTCAACAACACCACTGAGGGAAGCAGCAGGGTTCATCAGTATTTAGGATTCTTCAATTTTGAAAAAATGGTCTGTGCTAATTGCGGAGAATTTCTGTTTTCGCACGTGTTGTGAGAATTTGGATGCATATGTATTCAAACTGATGATGTTTTCTCAATTTTGTTAATGTTATTTGCATTTTTCTCAAGTTGCAGTGCATTTGAGCTTGGCCATCGTAGATTTGGGTTTCAGAATTCATTGTGGCAAAAGGGCTCATTGGTGCCAATTCAACGAAGTCCACCTCAGGCTATGTTTCATATCTAGTTACAAGACAAATGTAATGTTCCAACACCTACAAAAGATTTTTTTTTCTTGGAGCAACTTCTGAATTGCAGCAGGAAATAGAATATTTTGAATGTGCTGTGCCAAATGTTTAGCATTTTAAGGCAGTTTAAACAAACTCCTCCAGGATATAATTAGATCAACACCAATTTTAAGCAGCATGTGTTATGTTACATTATGTGATGTTTAATCACAAGTTCTAAAGTTTTCATTTAAGGTTGTTTCTCTGCCAAATTTTGATGCATCACCATGAAAGAGAAAGTTGTATTAAATGAAATATATACACTACCTGACAAAAGTCTTGTCGCCTATCCAAGTTTTAGGAACACTAAATAATAACTTGACTTCTAGTTGATCATTTGGTATCAGAAGTGGCTCATATGAAAGGCAAAAGCCTCTAGATTACGCTTATTTGACCAAAATAAAATATGATCATGCCTTGATTTTTAATTATTAAATTAGGACAGTAAGGTCTGACTTTGCTTAGACATAAAAGTCTTGTCACTTAACAGAAATAATGTACAGTATAGAATATAAAGTCATGGTGCAGTGCAAAAAGAATGAATATTGTGTATGACTCCCATGAGCTTGGAGGACTGCATCCATACATCTCTGCAGTGACTCAAATAACTTATTAATAAAGTCATCTGGAATGGCAAAGAAAGCGTTCTTGCAGGACTCCCAGAGTTCATCAAGATTCGTTGGATTCATCTTCAATGCCTCCTCCATCTTACCCCAGACATGCTCAATAATGTTCATGTCTGGTGAGTGGGCTGGCCAATCCTGGAGCACCTTGACCTTCTTTGTCTTTAAGATCTTTGATGTGGAGGCTGAAGTATGAGAAGGAACGCTATCCTGCTGAAGAATTTGCCCTCTCCTGTGGTTTGTAATGTAATGGGCAGCACAAATGTCTTGATACCTCAGGCTGTTGATGTTGTCATCCACTCTGCAGATCTCTTGCATCCCCCTATACTAAATGTAACCCAAACCATGATTTTTCCTTCACCAAACTTGACTGATTTCAGAGAATCTTGGGTCCTTGCGGTCACCAATAGGTCTTCTGCAGTATTTGTGATGATTGTAATGCAGTTCAACAGAAGATTCATCAGAAAAATCTACCTTCTGCCACTTTTCCAAATGATCAACTAGAAGTCAAGTTATTATTTATTGCTCTTATAACTGATATCGACGACAAGACTTTTGTCAGGTAGCGTATGTCCAATCTGCCCCAAAATGTACATGTCTGATAAGAGTCCTGTCTTAAGGACAAATCTGCCCCAAACGTAGTTTAATATAGTTTTAATTAGATTTTTTGTAATATTTTTCAAATAAAGGACCAGAATTTAAGTAAAAATATATAATTGTCAGCCAGATGATCAATAATAATCCGTCAGTTAAAAAAATAGATTTTACATACAAAATAATGTCCAAAAATGTAATGCAGTTAAAGTTACAATGGATAAACCTGGAAGGCTCCTGAAATATAATTTTAATAATTTCTATAAAATTATAGTTATATACAGTTGAAGTCTGAGTTATTAGCCCCCACGTATTATTTTCCCCCAATTTCTGTTTAACGGAGAGAAGATTTGTTCATCACATTTCTAAACATAATAGTTTTAATAACTCATTTCTAATAACTGATTTATTTTAGCTTTGCCATGATGACATAATATTTGACTAGATATTTTTCAAGACACTTCTATACAGCTTAAAGGGACATTTAAAGGCTTCACTAGGTTAATTAGGATAACTAGGCAGGTTAGGGTAATTAGGCAAGTTATTGTATAATGATGGTTTGTTCTGTAGACTATCAAAAAAATAGCTTAAAGGGGCTAATAATTTTAACCTTAAAATGTTTTTTAAAAAATATTAAACTGATTTTATTTTAGCTGAAATAAAACAAATAAGACTTTCTCCAGAAGAAAAAGTATTATCAGACATACTGTGGAAATTTCCTTGCTCTGTTAAACATGATTTGGGAAATAAAAAAAAATAAATAAAAAAATAATAGAAAAATAGAAAAAAATTATAAAAATCAAAGGGGGGCCAATAATTCTGACTTCAACTGTATGTGTAATTTAAAAATGATAACATTGCATGATGTCCAACCTCATAAATCAACAACAACTAATATATTTTTAGAAGATATTGACGCACTTGTGTTATTTTAATTATTGGAATCCTGGTTGAGCGATTATGCAAGCGCACGAAAGTGATGTCACTTTTACGACTGTTTTACATGGGGTTTGTGTGAGGGTAACAGCTGGTAAAATCATGTACATTTTATTAAAAAAAGGCACAAGTGCCAAAAACATTGCCTAATTCTTTATTTCTGAATTCGAACAATATGTAAATGTAATTGTTGCATCATTCTGCCTTAAATTTGCAAATTTAAGGTTCAGTTAAAAAGTAAAAAAGAAAGGAATATGAATATTCAAATAATATTTAAACGACTTTAATTTAAAACAACATCGATAAAACACTAAATAACATTTGTAATGGGAATCACACATTTATTATAGTTAAAGCACTTTTATGTTGGTTTTTTTCTCAGGTAAACAAAAGGGATTCATTTTGTGGACTCTAATGTATTATTATTAATTTTATTCTTATCACAACTTATGTCGACACAAACAGACTTGCTTTCTTGTGTCATGAATTCATGTACCGTACCAGTACTTTCTAATGTTTTCCTGATGATTCAATTCGTTCCCTGATGACCCAGTGATTCATATTCTTCATATGGAGAGCCAGCGATTGCTCCTGTTTCCCAGACAAATTCCTGTGGAGCAGAGAGAAGCAGTTTTAATTAGGAAAGTGTGACAGAGTATACGTTTAAAGTGTATTTCATAACAGCCATGGATATTTTAAGTTGTTACAGTGTTATCTATAACAGGTGTTTTGCTGAGTGACAAATGTTATATTAGCGGGTTTGTGTGAAATGGTTCGTTTCTAGTGGCGTTAAATAGAAAAAGGTTTAAAAAGAGTTCTCAATGTTTTGCAGTAGTATGTCGCCATCTGGAGGAGACAGTGAGAAATGGCAAAAAAAAAACATACTTTTATTTTTTGTGATAAGAAAATGTTCATCTGAAAATGAAATTAAATAAAATGTCAGCATTTAAACACGACAATCTTTGGTTTTCGTTCATTTTCAGTTATTCTAGTTTTGATTAATACAATTGAATATTGTGTTCATGTTGTTGTTTATCATGGGTCTCAGATTCATGTTCTTTCATTCATTTTCCTTCAGCGTAGTCCCTTTATTTTGTAGCTGATATAAAATGTTATCTAATTTAGTTTTTTCTCTCAATACGTGTTTTTATTAATTTATATTTATATATTATGAGTATTATATACAGTTGAAGTCAGAATTATGAGCCCCCCTATTTATTTTTTTCCCCTAATTTCTGTTTAATGGAGAGAATTTTTTTTTTCAACACATACCTATTCCATACTGCTTAAAGTGACATTTAAAGGCTTAACCAGGTTAATTAGGTTAACTAGGCAGGTTAGGGTAATTAGGTATGTTATTGCATTATGATGGTTTGTTCTGTAGACTATCGAAAAAAAATATAGCTTAAAGGGGCTGATAATATTGACCTTAAAATGTTTTTCAAAGAATAAAAAAACTGATTTTATTCTAGCCGAAATAAAACAAATAAGACTTTCTCCAGAAGAAAAAATATTATTAGACATGCTGTGAAAATTTCCTTGCTCTGTTAAACATCATTTGGGAAATATTTAAAAAAGAAAAAAAAAATTCAAAGGGGGGCTAATAATTCTGACTTCAACTGTATATATATATAATCTAGAAAATCTATCTAGAAAAACTTAAGCTTTCCAGCTTTTGGGCAGAAACCATTTCAGCTACTTGAAGGTGTCATGGATTTCCACTCGATCAGAATCACTCTCTTGGCCAGCACCATGCAAAACATAAGGGAGAGTTGTTGATGTTTAGGCCAAGTTAGAGCCTGGTCTGAACATCCAAACAATGCTAATTCCACATCAATTTCACAAGCCTGGGAATAAAGTCCGAAGATACTTCAAGCTTACTCTTAACATTTGCTGAATATTCTTGCAATTTAAATTGATGACATTGCTTGTTTTTCTGCAATGCACATGTTGACGATCTTCCACAACAAAGTGAAAACAATGTGCAGGAAGGCCGATAGAAACCCTTTTCCCTACAAGTAAGAGACCATGTGCTGAATTTTCAACCTCAGCACATAAACTCTTACTGTTCAGGGCTAAGGGCATCATTTAGAGATGAACACGCACACACCCACACCAACATCTCTAAGAATAATTAATTACAAATCAGACAATGTCGGATATTTAAGCAGCAAAAGAAGAAAAAAAAGGAGAGAGAATCGTGCGATCATCTGCAGATTGCATGTTTCATCCGAATCTTTTAATCCTTTAACCAAAACATTTTGGAAATGATAAACACCATTGACTATCACGCATTAAAGGCAATGATTAGAACACATTATCTCTAATTTATCATCATTTTCAGGAGACCTGGAATTAGGCTGATATAAGATTCTGATGGTATAACCTTGGATAAAAATATCACGATTTTAATGGCATTGTGATTACTGCTCTAAAATATGTTCTTTTTCAATAAAAAAAAAAACTACAACTTTCCCCCCATTGAACACGATATATTCTATTTTAGAAACATTTATAATATTTTGTAACAGTAGCTTAATATGTCAGGCTAAATAATGAGAATAAATCATTGACTTCTGCTCAAGAAAGAAAAGGGAAAGAAAGAAAAGGAAAAAAAAAGAAAGAAAAGTGAAGAAAGAAAGATAATGCAAATAAAATTAATAGAAAGAAATAAATAAATAAATAAATAAATAAATAAATAAATAAATAAATAAATAAATATACCCTTATACAAATAAGGGTAAAGAAAGAGAAGTGAAAAAAATTGAGAGAAAGAAATACTGAAAGTCTTAAATAAAGAAATAAAGAAAGGAATAAAGAAAGAAAGAAACATGAAGAAAGAAATAAAGAAAGGTGAAAAAGAAAGAAAGAAAGAAAGAAAGAAAGAAAGGAAGAAAGAAAGGAAGCAGGAAAAATGAAAAGTAATGAAAATTTAAAGAAAGAAAGAAAGAAAGAAAGAAAGAAAGAAAGAAAAAATGTAAATAAATAAATAAAAGGGTAAAGAAAGAGAAATTCAAAGAAAGAAAGAAAGAAATAGTGAAAGAAAAAAAGCAATAAAGAAAGAAAATGTAAAGAAAGAAAAGGAAAGAAAAAAGGAAAGAAAAGTGAATAAAAGAAAGAAATTAAGAAAATATAAAGAAAGAAAAAAGAAAGAAAATAGTGAAAGAAACAAAATGTAAAGAAAGAAGAAAAGTGAATAAAAAGAAACAAATTAAGAAAATATAAAGAAAGAAAAAAGAAAAGAAAAGAAATAGTGAAAGAAAGAAATGTAAAGAAAGAAAAGTTAAGAAAAAAGAAAGAATCAGTAACATAGAAAATGTAAATAAAGTGAAAAAGTGAAGAAAATAAAGGAGTGAAAAGGTAATAAAGAAAATGTAAAGAAGGAAAAAAAGAAAGAAAGAAAAGAAAGAAAAAAACTAAAGAAAGATAGATAATGGAAAAAATTAAAGAAAGAAAGAAAGAAAGAAAGAAAGAAAGAAAGAAAGAAAGAAAGAAAGAAAGGTGAAGAAAAGAAAGAAAATGAAGAAAAAAGAAAGAAAGAAAGATAATGGAAAAATTGAGAGAAAGAAAGAAAGAACAGTGAAGAAAAGAAAGAAAAATGAAGAAAAAGAAAAAGATAGATAATAGAAAAAATTTAAAGAAAGAAAGAAACAAAGAAAAGTGAAGTAAAGAAAGAAAAATGAAGAAAAAAGAAAGAAAGAAAGAAAATGGAAAAATTGAGAGAAAGAAAGAAAGAAAGAAAGAAAGAAAGAAAGAAAGAAAGAAAGAAAGAAAGAAAGAAAGAAAAAAAAGTGTAAGAAAAAGTAAAGAAAAAAGTGAAGAAAGAAAGAAAGAAAGAAGGGATTTTGGCTCTCGGTACGCTGTGTCCACATAAACAGGAAACCCGTGAAGCAGCAGGACTGTGTTTTTGGATCAGACTTGAAATAAATAATAAGTAACTCAAACCACACTCTGCTGGACTGATTCCTACATTCCTGGGTTATAAAACACAGCCTGATGGCGACCCTCTAAAACAGAAAAAACAACAAAAACACAGAACAAACCCACAACAATCCCTCAGCTCTGAATATCAGACATTTTTCACTGGAAAATGTTTCGCTTTAAGCCTCTCTGACTGCCTGTTTGTAAATACACACCATGTGCTTGATCACAGTGATGTCATAGTGGTGTTTAGGTTAAATGATTTACTCCGCCCCCTCTGTCAATGCTGAGATCTGATTGGTCAGTTTGGCCACACCAGCAAAACACAGTATTCACACTGACCTCTTAACCAAAACAAATTTCCTGGAATCAACCTTCATCTGCTCTTCTGGGAAACCTCATGAGGTTATTTTTCCTTTGTCGTCTTCAAGTATGAACTTCGAAAGCAACATTCCACTCAGATTCATCACATTATATTCTACAGCATGAATAAATAAATAGATAAACATCCATATATATTTATGGGTAAAAGACTGAGATTTTCAAGCTTCCTAATTAGTTGTAATACAGCTTTAAATATTTCATTCTTTCAGTCCTGTTTATTTTATTTTTTTCTGAGCCAAAATTATATTTTTATTTACACAATTTACAGAAGACACCCAAGTAAACGTAATGGGCTATATGCACAGCTAGAATTTTGAAGCCATTTTTCAATTTCACAAGATTGTTTTTACAGCATCGATGTTGTAATGTAATTACGATACATTCAGTTAAACAGACTTCAGCATTTATTTAGTAAAACAAGATGAAAGACCGTTGTAACCACTAGCGCCGTCAGTAGTAACAGGCTAGCGCAGAAATTCCATTGAAAATACTGGAGGAAAATAAACTGTCAGATTGTAAAGACATGGCGGGGGGAAATGGACGTTAATGCAGTGCTTTTTTTCCGATCTGAGACCCACTTCATATCATATATCTAACAGGCAGTGAAGATTGCTGATTTTTAAAGAAATCAGATCTTAAAAGTGACAATTTTGTAATGGAAAGACAGTTCAACAGAAGCCCTTGGGCTGCCTGGCTGAAAATTAAAAGTCTGTGTGCATATAGCCCATTCAATATATTTATATAGCATTCTTGTCAGTCATATTTAAATGCAGAAATCGTTAGATGACATATTAAAAGACTTTCATAATTAAAGTCAGAATGCAGATATTAAATCTTTATATTTTAATTAATTATAATACATTTTTAGGTTTAACCCATTTATCAATAAAGTTTTAATAATTTGAAATATAATAAAGGTTTTATTATAATTTTTTATTATAAATATGTATTTTTATTATTTAAATTAATAAAGAGTCACACAATTTCAGCCATATTTGTAAATTATGTCACATAATTGAATATAAGAAATATAATAATGTAATTTATTAGATAAGAATACCAAAATGGGACTCCTATCTTTGACCCACATACACAAAGCTATAAATAAATATGCTATGGAAATTTTCCATAATTATATGCGACAGTTAATAATAATTAATGTTTTATTCTGTAAATTATTGACATTTCTTTCAAAACAAACAAAAAAAGTTGTAAAATAATGGTTGTAAAATATTTGATGTAAAGAAGAAATGTTATTAGAACTTTGTAGAATAAAACAAACGGTAACATACTCAAACCCATACCTAATTCTTCTAATTCATATAGATACATAAATACATACATACGATGAATCACCAAAAACGCTGCAAAAATTCATTACTTAATGTAAACAAATGAGCCATTTTTTTGTCAAGTCTTACCACCATAATACCACAAACATCTCTGAAGTGAGACCATGTGTGACTGACACACACTGACACACACACACATCCACGAATCCAACATGTGACACTAGACACCAAAAATAATCACTTCACCAAACGCATCACCCCGCAGAAGCGTCCATAAGGAAATACACTTCCTTTACGAGACAGAAAAATAAAAGTAGAAGTCAATAGTCCATGTGAATAATAGTCCATAATAGTAAGCCTTCAGAATGAGGCAATAGAACGCGAAAGAAGTTCACAGCGCGGGATTTATAAAAACATTCTGAAACTCCGCCCACATTCTAAAAAACACGCCTTCATTCCTTAAAGAACACGTTCGGTTCAACACAGGATGCTGGCAACCTCCAACTTTCTACTAAAGCCCACCATGAGTCAAAATAGAGCCTGATGCTCCACTCGCACCCTTGGTTTTTTCTTACACAACGCTCTCCCTCTCACCCCTGGCCGCCGCCGTTGTGTAAGAGCGCGGATTCCTGAGGCCGGGAGTCACGGAGGAGCTGTTGTAAAACTTACTGGCAAGAAGGAGTTTTTGTGTGTTTCTCCTCTTCTCTTGTCTTCCATTTATCAAAACCATGTGTTTGCGTGGAGATAGAGACACGTGGCACTGAGAGGAAAAGCAGAGAAAAACAACAGGGCGAGTGATGTGGGAAGAACTGACAGAGAGATGATGGGGGGAAAGCAAATTAAGGAGGGAAAGGAAAAAGCTGTGGTGTGATTGGTAGCTAATTGTGTTCTTTAATGAAATGATTAGTAAATGAAGTGAAGTTATATTATATTTAAGTGTATAATGTTCATAATAGTTATAAAAAAGACAGGTACAAATCAATTGACTGAGAAAATGAATGAGGGAGGGAAAAATAGACCAATATCAATATAAATAGCCTACTGTGAATTTGCCTGCCAAGATGCTAAGCATAACCCTTTTTAGGGTTCGTGTTGGCAAAAAAAAAAAAAAAAGAGAAAGAGATTAGGATGAAAATTATGACTCTATTCATATTCTCGCAAATAATTAGTGCACTAGAGCACTTAGAAAATGATGTGAATGGTAACTATTTATTTAGGGAAACATAACTAAATTAAATATATTTCACGTCTTGGCCAATTAGGCAGTTCACATGAATTTGTAGTTTTTTTTAGAAGAACAACAAAAAAGGGGGTGACACGGTGGTTAGCACTACCGCACAGGGGCGTAGCGGACATTTTAAAAGTGGGGGGGGACGGCTGTATGAGATCATACGTTCATATAATTATTATTAATCACCTGTTTCTAAATGGTCTGTCTATAAAAGTGAGGGGGACGCATATATTTTCGATAGTCTACAGAACAAACCATCATTATACAATAACTTGCCTAATTACTCTAACCCGCCTAGTTAACCTAATTAACCTAGTTAAGCCTTTAAATGTCAATTTAAGCTGTATAGAAGTGTCCTGAAAAAGACACTTTTTCATCATGTCATCATGGCAAAGATAAAATAAATCAGTTATTTGAAAGTAATTATTAAAACTATTATGTTTAGAAATGTGTTGAAAAAAATCTCTCTGTTAAACAGAAATTGGTAAAAAAATAAAATAAAAAACAGGGGGCTAATAATTCAGGGGGGCTAATAATTCTGACCTCAACTGTACTGTCACCTGACAACGCAAAGACTTTAGTGAGCGAATCAAGTCAAAAGCAGATTCTGCTTGACTGGTGTAGTCGGCATTGAACTCCATTGCGTTATAAATGTGATTAGAGAGGGAGAATGATGGGGAGGTGGTTGGAGTGAATATCTTTGACAAAGATAGTCATTTTGAGTTTAATGTAACCTTTTGTTTCTTTTGTAAATAAATCAGATTTTAAAAAAAAGTAAATATAGAGGATATAGAGGGTAACAGGTGGCAGCTTAGTGCATTCAGCATTGAACTCCATTGTGTCATTAATGGCATTGTTAATGTTTTTACTGCAATAAGTTTATTACACTTTTTTAAAAAATATATACTGCATTAGTTATAAAATTAGATGATAAAATTAGATTACTCATGAAAACTTTGGTATAATACAGTTTGGTATACTTACTTTCGGCCTACAGCCCTCAATCAGGTTTGGTTTTTGGCCCTTTATACGAAAAAGTTTGGGCACTCTTGTTCTTAACAGTTCTCTGCAGGTTAGCCAGCAAAGTTTTACAAACAGAACAAAACTTTCTGGGAAGGTTTGTTTTTGCTTAACAAAAACACAGAACATTCAGAGAGCATTCCCAGAACATTCCAATTAGGTTCTCAAAAATAACCAAACAGAAACCATATGGGAATGTGCTGTGTTTAGTAGGAATTACTTGTTTTCATTTTAAATTTCATGATTGGAACAAACTTCCACAGTCATTCAATCATTCATTTTCCTTCTGCCTAGTCCCTTTTTTAATCACCGATCGGCAGAGCGGAATGACCAGCTTCCACCATATACTACCATCAGGGATAGACAGTATTTATGATACATGTATTTAGTTCAAATACGTATTTTAAATACAAAATAGTATTTTGTAATTTGTATTTGATAGAGCTGATGAAAATGGCCAAATATTCAATCATTTTCTTTTCGGCTTAGTCCTTTTATAAATCTGGGGTCACCACAGCGAAATGAACCGCCAACTTATCCAGCATATGTTTTACCAGCAGATACCCTTCCAGCTGCAACCCATCACTGGGAAACAATACACTTCCATTCACACACATACACTACAGACAATTTAGCCTACCCAATTCACCTATAGCACATGTTTTTGGACTTTTGGGGGAAACCCACACAGAAATGCCAATTGACCCAGCTGAGGCTCGAACCAGCAACCTTCTTGCTGTGAGGCGAACGTGCTAAACACTGTGCCACCGCGTCTCCCATGGCTTAATATTTTGTTTCAAAATACTTTAGTGTCTTATATTTTTTCATTTTTAAAATACTGTAAAGAAATCTACATCATATAAATGCACTCTCTGATTGGTGCTTTGGATGTTGTTGACTCTTCCATTTAAGGAAGAATTGAAAAAAAATCTAAAGAGAAAGAGTATACTGTACAAATAATAGTAGTTTTAGATTAATTGCTGAAAATGGTTTGCTAAAACAAACAACATTAAAATAGTGGCTGTTTCAAATGCAAGTATTGATCAGTCCACTATACATGAAGATGAAAGATGTTAGATATCACAACATATGAAACACAAATATTTAATAATCAGAAACTCCTAATATAGTTTTACATTGAATATTGAAGAGTTCAGTAGCAAAAAAAAAAAATCTATTTCTGAAACATTCTGTGAACAAAAAATTTACATGAACTCATTATTTAACACCCTTTTAAAATATTAAGAGGTTGAATAATCATTGAACAGAGATTATGGCAATTTTACTGGCCACATTCGCTATCAAACATTGTTTACGAAGAACTCCCTGGCCTTTAGAAAAAATTTACATAATTTTATTTTATTTTCTTTTATATGTTATTTCTATATTATACACTTTGGACGTTACCAAACTCCTCATGTCAAATGAGAACATATTGACTAAAAATATAATAATGTATTTCCTCTCTGTCAACTTTGATATATCTGGAAGGTTTTGTGATTCAAGAGAATATGACCGTTTTTTTTTTATTTATTATAATTATTATTAATTTGTTGAATTTTTTTATTTTATTTTATTTTTTCTTTTCTTTTTGTATTAAGATGCACCTCTTTTGTATATTCCCTCTTTTGGATGTTGCCAAGCCTCTCATGTTAAATGACAACATATGTACTGAACAAATATGGTACACTGTTTTCTCACTGTCAACTCAGGAACTCTGGAATGATGTTTGTATATATTTATGTGTATGTATGTGTATGTATAGGTATGTGTATTTATATATATATATATATATATATATATATATATATATATATATATATATATATATATATATATATATATATCCATCTATCTATCTATATATATATATATCCTTTTCTTTCAACGCCGTGGTTGTGGTAGGGTAGGGGTAATGTAATGCTTTAAATTGTAAATGCAAAAACTCAAATAAATATTCAAAAAAAAAAAAAAAAACATTGTTTACTTCACTAAGTCAGTTTAATGGGGAAGGGATTGATCGAATAGGTCTAATTGATGGAAGATTTGCAAAGAAATGTCATTCTCCTTTGTAAAAGTATTTTGTAGTGTTTTTAAAATACAAAATGTTGTATTTTATCTTGATATATTTGTGGCTGCTGTATTTTGTAGTTAATTTTGATACACCTAAAATTAAGGTATTTAGTATTTTATTTTAAAATACATTTTAATGCATTTTTGCCCAATACTGACTACCGTATTCCAAGTTTATTTCAGTATACCAACAGTTCATGAAAAACAACTGCATTAGGGCATTTTCACAATGCACTTACTGAGACTTAATCCTTACAGAGCTGTTTTATTGTCATTTACAAGAATAAGAGACGGATGGAACAAGGGGAGTGAGCAAAAAGTAAAGCAACAGTGAGAGAGATTGGGTCATTGGGAAGGTGTCGACGCTCTGACTGCACTGGAAAGAATGAGTGAGAAGAGGAGTGCTTTCCACAAACATCTGGAAATCATCACGAATACAATCCTGCGCCGCCAAACTCCCTTTAAGCTACAGGAGAACACGGAGTTCTCAATCTGCCTGAGAGAGCGCGCAAACACACGGAAACTGACAGGAATCAAAATGATAAACAGCTGGAAAAGACACTGGAAAAGGGGGAAAGACACTCGCTAACGCCCCCGCTGGCAACTGGAGGTACTGCATCTGTTGGCATTAAAGGGGCAGTTCACGCCAAAACATAAATAAAAAAGTGGATGTAGTTAATGTAACCCCCAGGCCATTCAGGACTTTTGTATATTGTCTTCTTCAGAACATTACAATTTAAAAACTTAAACTTGGTGACTGAGAAAATTGCAAGTTGACAGCAACCAGGAGCCTGTACTATAAGGCTGAGGTGCATCCCAAATCGCATACTTATGCACTATTCTACACCATTTTGTAGTATAGATAGTGCAAGTAGTGCGTTCACACTGAAAACTCTAAAAATAATAAGTGCACTTTTATTACCCGGATGATGCATTCATTAAACCGGTAAAATGAAGTGTGGAATGACACTTCACGCATTCAACGGCCCGCAGGTTTGCTCACATAGCGGAAGGGGCGGAGCTATTGGGCGCACATGTTGAATAACTTTATTTATTTTGGATGGTAAAAGTAAAATTCTCCTACGGGAGTGATTATAGTGCCTCCCGATAGTGAATGCGGTTATACTCATGGCAGGAATTATTTGATAGTTTGGTCATTTATTTCACTGGCAACCGTCAAATGTCATCAGATAAACGGTTTAAATTTCCGCTTAGTAAAAAAACATTAGTGTTCCATTTAGGACGACACTACATACATGTACTATGCTATCGAGTGTGTAAGTGCATAAGTACATAGTGCATGAGTGCATAGTGTGCCATTTGGGACTCAGCTCTGGATTTGCTGGCTAGCCAGTTAAGTTTTAGTTTAGTATGCAACAATCTTGTTTTTAAGAACCATAAAGCAGTTCGACTTTAATCATTCTTTGTTGCCATGGTATTATGGAGCAGCTGAGCTACCGTCACTGTACCTAAAAGCCATAATTGGTGCAAACTAAAAAAAAAAAAAAAAAAAAGTAAATACATTAATCGATGTGGCTCCTGATACATTGAAGAGTTATGAAGTGAAACAATTATTCTAGGCAAAAAAAAAACAACCTAAATTTACACCATTATTAATTTCAATCTGTTATTATCAGTATATAATATACAATCATATATTAAATTATAAATATACACTCACCAGCCACTTTATTAGGTACACCTGTCCAACTGCTCATTAACACAAATTTCTGATCAACCAATCACACGGCAGCAACTCAATGCATTTAGTTTAAACCGAGCATCAGAATGGGGAAAAAAGGTGATTTAAGTGACTTTGAACGTGGCATGGTTGTTGGTGCCAGACAGGCTGGTCTAAGTTTTCCAGAAACTGCTGATCTACAGAAATTTTCATGCACAATCATCTTTAGAGTTTACAGAGAATGGTCTGAAAAAGAGAAAACATCCAGTGAACGGGAGTTCTGTGGACGTAAATGCCTTGTTGATGTCAAGGGAGAATGGCCAGACTGGTTCGAGCTGATAGAAAGGCAACAGTAACTCAAATAACCACTTGTTTCAACCAAGGTATGTAGAAGAGCATTTCTGAATGCACAACACATCCAACTTACAGCAGCAGAAGAGCACACCGGGTGCCACTCCCGTCAGCTAAGAACAGGAAACTGAGGCTACAATTTGCACAGGCTCACCAAAATAGGACAATAGAAGATTAAAAAAATGCCTGGTCTGATGAGTCTTGATTTCTGCTGCGACATTCGGATGGTAGGGTCTGAATTGGGCATCAACAACATGAAAGCATGGGTCATCTCAGACTGAACATGACAATGAGTTCACTGTTCTCAAATGGCCTCCACAGTCATCAGATCTCAATCCAATAGAGCACCTTTGGGATGGGGTGGAACAGGAGATTCACATCACGGATGTTCAGCTGACAAATTTGCAGCAACTGCGTGATGCTATCATGCTAATATGGACCTTGTTGAATCTGTGCCATGAAGGATTACGGCAGTTCTGAAAGCAAAGGTGGGTCCAACCCGGTACTAGTACTGTGTAAGTAATAAAGTGACCAGTGAGTGGATGTCATTTGTGTGTTGTTATGAAATTTTAAAGATTTTTAAAAGGTTCATGTTTTATGTTGTAATGATTTATGATGAACGCACAATGAACTGAAACAATTTACTTGATTATACATGAAATTAAAAAAGAAAACTTGTTAAAATCTATAAAATATGATGCATTACGTAAAAATAAAGTTTGTTTAGGTAATCTGACCATTTTCTTCTTGTTTGTAGTGGCTGTCCTTCTGTTGACATCAGTTTGACGACTTCAGCACAATATTCTTAGCCACGCCCCTCTTACTGTTAGGTTGCTATAAAAAACAATGTGCAAAATTAAAGCCCCGCCCCCTACTTAATATTCCGTTACAGTTGGAAGTACATGAACATACTGAAATAAGTCTTAGCAACTTCCTATTTGCACAGACTTTAAAAGCACACTCTCAATCAAATGAGCTGAACAACAAATGAAACAGCACTGCACATTTGTTGACAGTCTTTATTCAAGTAACCATTTCCCTGAGAACAGTATAAAACTTCCTCTAAGTTACTTTACAATGTAGCTATAACTCACTTATTATTGTCAATGTTTCACTGAAATCTCTTGAGGAAGTCTTGATACGTCTGCCTGTGCGAGGACGCAGCTGGAATAAAGTGTCCACCCGGATGAAGAAGGACTTGAGCTCCATCAAAAGCTGGCAGCAGGTCTCGGCTCATCTCCTCTGGAATCACACGATCGTCCTGTCCAAACACATGGAGAGATGGGATTGTCATCGCTGGCCCTTCGTAAAAACGCTGATGTTCTGAACAAGCGCTGCGGAAACCGGCAACCAGAACGGCGAAGTGGAAATTAAAATCTGGCTCTAGTTTCTGTTCTTGCATTGCACACAGCATGGCCACCAGGGCGGCGCCTTGACTGAAGCCCAGGATGCCACTGAAGGGGCCGAGATCCTTCAGTGCAGCTTTTACAGCTTTGATACTCTCCTCCAGACCCAGGCTGCTTTCACATTCCTGCCTGGCGTTAAAACTTTGCGCATGGACATCAGAAAACCACCAGCCCCTCTGATCCTCATCTCCAACACTGATCGTCTTTCCTGGCTGCTGATTGGCTGACGGCATTTAAAAATTAGCAAGAGAAAGAAAGGGAGAGAGACAGCTTTAGCACACCTTCTTTATTTTTATATGGACATATATCAGCCGATAATTAAACTTTGCATTTATAAAAGTATTTGCATTTATATACATTCACAAATATATATATTCACATACAATAAGGGCTGCATGATATTGGATAAATACCGACTTGCAATATTTAGTTTGTCTGCGATATACATTGCAATAAGAATGTTATTTCACAAGATGACTTTCCAAACTGTATTTAGAATGAATTTATCATTTTTCATCGATTGAGATTGTTTTGTAGAGGAGTATCTGCACAAAATACAATACAATTGTACAACAGATACACATGAACGTTATGATTTTCTGTGAAATCTAACAGTAAAGAGGTTAGGGCTGCACGAATAATCAAACAAAGATCATGATCTAGATTTGACCCCTACACGATCTTAATTCAGCATCTCTACGATTCAGCAAATTATATTTTCAAGTTCGTGAGAAGCACAAAGGCAGCCGCACAAGTCTTCATGTTGTTTTATATACGTTGCTCTGCAACATGGATCCAAATGGTGTTAAAAGTGTCACATACTGTATTTAAAAGGTGTAATTCACCCAAAATTGTCAATTCTGTCTTTCATGTAATGATGTATTTCGCAGTCGCAAAATCACACGTGAGCTTTCCCACATTTGCATGCCCATAATTGATGTATACTTTAGTGAACAGAACCTGCATAGGCTGTGAATAACAAATCATAAAGTTGTAAATAACACTCAGTTTGTTGCACAGCGGTTCACTTGTTGCACAGAGGGATTGCACGGCAGGAAGTATGATTTGAATGTTCAGATGCAAAAACCTCTAAATGGTATCTAAAATGTCCTCCTAAAATGAGCATTTTTCTCAGCCTCCTATATTTATGTTCAGTTATTTCACTTTAAAGGCAATTAAAAGAACTTATTCATCACTATAAAAGTAAAATTACTGAGGCCACACACAGGAGTTGAAGTAAAATGCTAATTTTAGAAGAAAATATTAAAAGGCATTTAGAGGTTTTTACATCTAAACTCTTCATATATAATATATATACACACACATACATACACACACGCACATACGCACATATACATATATATATATATATATATATATATATATATATATATATATATTTTTTTTTTTTTTTTTATTTATTTATTTATTTATTTTTTCTGTGGATCAAGTCAGCATATTAAAAAAAAGTTCTGCAAGACATTAAATACTGAATATTTACTTTTGCCATTACATATAGATTACATTTTACCATAAATTCAAATCAGGGTTTCTACAGATTTTATCAAGTCAAATTTAAGACTTTTTAAGACCTTTTAAAGGCCATTATGAATGAAAATTAAGACTTTTTAGAATTTAAGGCTAAGCGCTAAGGATTTTGTTCTAATGGCCCAGTTAAAACACACACACAAAAAAAACAATTGAAAACAAATGTTATTATAAGGAAGATAATTAAACCATATGTTTATAAATGGAAATAAGGTTCGCAAGTAGAGTTAATAATAACAGTTGATAAAGAAACTTTTGTCAGAATAAAAGTGACTAGATGGGTGTTGGCCTGATTGGGTAGCTTTACATGGACATAGGAAAATTAAGACCTGTTTTAAATGATTTAAGACAAAAAAACCACACAATATTTCAGTAGATTTAAGACTTTTTAAGGCCTAAAATTTTGATTTTGAAATTGATTAAGACACCGTGGACACCATGCAAATAGTTTTTCTGTATTCTGTCTCAAATTCAATGTTTTACTGTATTTCCCATTTAAATTTGGAAAAAAAATCTTTAAAATGTAATTAACGTCTGACCACCAGTAAAGGTGTAAATGTTTATTAGTTTGAATGCACATTTATCAAATACGACCAGATTCATACTCACTTCCACAGTTTTCCTCCTGAATGGCAGGGACTTGGTGTGGTGCACTTATAAACACCAACTCCACTTGCTTCTTCAATAATTTGCGTAAAGCTCCAGTCTTCTCCCTAAAAGAGTTTCCATTTTGTCGATAACCGTGAATACAGAGAATTCGAAGAGGAACCGCAGACATTTTATATTATTAACAAACTGTCAATGCTGTTGTGATTTAATAGCGGTGCTGCAAACGCTAAACAAGAGAGTACTAAAGCATAAGCAAGCGCAAACATACAGTGACAAGCTGACTACAGATATCTATTGTGATATATAGTTTTAAATATAAACTGAAACTCTATAAAGAAACTATAAACTTGACATGTTTCCTTTTTGTGCAACATATTTATAACCGTGTGGAAACATAAGAGATTAAGAGTTCCGTCTATGCGAATATTTTATGCAATATGTTTACAAAGCTTCCTAAATACAAGTGAAAGCTAAAGCTAAACTCTTTTTTATATGTTAATTAAAAAAAGTGTGCTTACCATATACTACTCGTTCGTTTCCAACAAATAGAAACAGAAATATAGTTCCGATTTCAAACGCCAGGAGGCAACAGTTCCCTATAGAAAAGTGTGTTGTCTAATAATGGCAAGCCTCTCACATATGAAAAAACGAATAAATAACCACATAAACATGTAAATAATGTACTCAAGTTTCCCCTAAATTAATATATAATGTAAATACGTTGCAATGAGACTATAACAAATTATAGCCCACTATAATGACAAAATTTTGTAACATTTTTAAAATCAAGTGTCTTAAAATGTATGTCTAAAGGAGGAAGTCTCACTGCGACACGAAGTAATAAAATCCAAACATATCCATAAATGAATACATGCTAGATCATTTCAGTGTAATTAAATCAACGAAAGAGATAATACACTATTTCTATGCTATTTTGCAGTTAGGCATAACATTCATGGGATTCTGCCTCTCCCATATTTCCAAATGTTTGTTTAAGAAAAAAGAAAAAAATGCCTCCAGCTTCTAAAGAATGTAAATAACTTCACAAAAAAGGGGTTTAACATAAATCTGTATGCATTCAATACTTCATGCTATCCTAGAGGGGAAAGTTCTTAATTTGGTTAGATGATTATTTCTCTCTGTTGATCTCGGCGAGTTTTCTGGATGATTGTGCCTCCTGAGCACTTGACAATTAATCTAAAAATGAGCAGCAACCCTGGAGGCCTGATGCCTCTTACTTATACTCTTACACAACACAGAGTTCATCTGTTATAACAAACACTGATCTGAGTCCAGTTCTGCAAGTTTTGCTGAGACAAACAGACAGACAGAATAAAAAAACTAGTATAGTACAGGATGGATGGATGGATGGATGGATGGATGGATAGGCAAGTAGGTAGGTAAATGGATGGAAGGATGGATTGATTTATTGACGGATTGATACATTGACATTGATTTATTGACAGACAGACAAATAGGTGTATGGATGCATAGATAGAAAGATGGATGGATAGATGGATGTATAGATGGATAAATGGATGGATAGATGTAAAGATGAATAGGTAGGTAGGTAGGTAGGTAGGTAGGTAGGTAGGTGGAAGGATGGACGGATAGATTGATAAATTGACAGATTAATTAATTGACAGATAGACATAAAGGTGGATGTATAGATGGAAAGATGGATGATGGATGTGTAGATAGATAAATGGATGGATGTATAGAAGAATACATAAATGGATGGATGGGTGAATAGATGAATGGATGGATGGATGGATAGGTAGGTAGGTAGATACTGTAGGTGGATGGATGGACAGATGGTTTCATTGACGAATTGATACACTGACAGATTGAGTCCTTGACAGACAGACATAAGTGGATAGATGTATAGATGGATGGATGTATAGATGGATAGATGGATGGATGGATGAATGGATGGATGGATAAATAGATGGATAGGTAGGTAGGTAGGGTGGATGGATGGACAGACGGATAGATTGATTCATTGACGGATTGGTACATTGACAGACAGACATAGGTGGATGGATATATAGATGGAAAGGTGGATGGATAAATGTATAGATGGATAAATAGATGGATGGATGGATGGATATTTGGATAAGCAGGTAGGTAGGTGGATGGATGACGGATGGATTGATTCATTGATGGATTGATACATTGACTGATTCATTGACAGACAGACATAAAGGTGGATGGATATATAGATCGAAAGATGGATGGATGTATAGATGGATAAACAGATGGATGGATAGATGGATAGGTAGGTAGGTAGGTAGGTGGATGAATGGACGGATGGATTGATTCATTGACGGATTGATACACTAACTGATTCATTGACAGACAGACATAAAGGTGGATGGATATATAGATTGAAAGATGGATGGATGTATAGATGGATAAAGAGATGGATGGATAGATGGATAGGTAGGTAGGTACAGTAGGTGGATGAATGGACGGATGGATTGATTCATTGACGGATTGATACACTGACTGATTCATTGACAGACAGACATAAAGGTGGATGGATATATAGATCGAAAGATGGATGGCTGTATAGATGGATAAATAGATGGATGGATGTATGGATAGATAGATAGGTAGGTAGGTAGGTGGATGAATGGACGGATGGATTGATTCATTGACGGATTGATACACTGACTGATTCATTGACAGACAGACATAGGTGAATGGATGTATAGATGGAAAGGTGGATGGATGAATGTATAGATGGATAAATAGATGTATGGATAGATGGATAAGCAGGTAGGTAGGTAGGTGGATGGATGACAGATGGATTGATTCACTGACGGATTGATACATTGACAGATTGAGTCATTGACAGACAGACATAAAGGTAGATGGATATATAGATCAAAAGATGGATCAATGTATAGATGGATAAATTGATGGATAGATGGATAGGTAGATGGATGGACGGACGAACTGATTCATTGACGGATTGGTCCACTGACTGACTGAATCATTGACAGACAGACGTATAGTTGGATGGATGTATAGATAGAAAGGGGGATGGATGGATGCATAGATGGATAAATAGATAAATGGATGGATGTATAGAAGGATACCTGGATGGATGGGTGTATAGGTGAATAAATGGATGAATGGATGAATAGGTAGGTAGATGGGTGGATGGATGGATGAATGGATTGATTCATTGATGGATTGATACATTGACAGATTGATTCATTGACAGACAGAAATATATATAGAACAAAGGATGGATGTATAGATGCATAAATAGATGGATGGATGGATGGATAGATGGATGGACGGATGGATTGGCACATTGATTAATTGACAGACATTGGTGGATGGATGAATAGATGGAAAGATGAATGTATAGATGGATAAACAGATGGATGGATGGATGGATGTAAAGACAGATACATAGATGGATGGATGGGTGAATAGATAGATAAATAGATGGATGGATAGATAGGTAAAAAGATTGATTCCTTGATTGATTCATTGATGGAGTGCTTTATTGACAGACAGATCCATAGGTGGATTGATGTATAGATGGATAAGTAGATGTATAGATAGATGTATATATGCATAAATAGATGGATGGATGGATGGATGAATAGATGGATAGGAAAATAGATAGTTTGATAGATAGGTGGAGGGATAGATAGATAGATAGATAGATAGATAGATAGATAGATAGATAGATAGATAGATAGATAGATAGATAGATAGATAGATAGATAGATAGATAGATAGATAGATAGATAGATAGATAGATAGATAGATAGATTGATGGATTCATTGACAGATTGATTCACTGACAGACACACATATAGGTGAATGGATGTATAGATTAATAAATAGATGGATTGATGAATGGATGTAAAAATGGATAAATAGGTGGATGGATGGATAGACAGACATATAGACGGATAGATGGATGGAGGGACAGATATATAATATATTCAGTACTAATGCCAAGCACATAAACATAATCTTCCCCATAACTGTTTATGGCTTGTTTGTGTGTTAGCAAGTTCATCTCATCCTTGAAATGAAAGAATATTTCTGCCATGTGAAATGGAAAGCGAGGCAGTGGAAACAGCACTAAGCAGATGCTTCAAGCTGTAATTAAGCAAGGTTTGTGGCGATCCACCAAGTTAACTTAAATGAATATCTGCGAGAGAAAAAGAGGTTTAATTAATGAGAGTCCTTCTGTCTAATTTAATGACTTTTCTGTGCATATTGAGTATATGTCAGAGCCAAATGCCCTATGGACACCCAATAGCTCATTCCCTGCTTTAACACATTTACTTAAACACAGCTGAACGGATTTCCTCATTTTATTGAGCATTAAACGCTTTGGTGTGTGTATGTCCCTTCAAGGGTCTCCCCGCATCAGCCACCCGTTCATTACTTCTGGTCGTCCACTGTTCTCTTTATTATTTACCGTGATCAACCCTAAAGATGAGACCAAATAATAGATAGATAGATAGATAGATAGATAGATAGATAGATAGATAGATAGATAGATAGATAGATAGATAGATAGATAGATAGATAGATAGATAGATAGATAGATAGATAGATAGATAGATAGATAGATAGATAGATAGATAGATAGATAGATAGATAGATAGATAGATCTGAGGAATACAAAGGAGATGAAGAATAAATCCACTGAATCACATACAAGACAAGGGCGAGAGCACATTCCAGCCTACAAACAAGCACACACACAGTCATTTAACAAGTGGACCAGTGGATCAGAATGACATGTATTGCATCAGTATTGGGATGAGTAACCATGTCATCGGCACACAGAAAATCTGGTAAACAAACTGCAACAAGCGTTTTAAAGAGATAGTGTGAAAAAAAAAAAAGAAAGAAAGACAAGAAGGGTTGAACACCAGGGAAAAGAGGAGCTTCATTTTTACAAATTGTTGCTTATGTAGGCTACTTCAGGATAAAAATATTTAACAATATCATCGATCAGACCCATGACCTGTGACGATAGGATTCCAACCCTACAAGGACTTTGAAGACAACACAAAATTTTAAGTAATACACAAATACACTTTACAAATGTATAATACACATAAACATCACCTTTTTGGAAATGACACTATAGACTGTATAACTGCAGGTTAACTATGTTTAAATATTGTCCATCCTATACACAACATCTTTACTTTTCTGATTTTGACTGTAGCGTAATAAAGTGCACCTTTTGTAAAGCTGCTTTTGAACGATAATTATTGTGAAAAGTGCTACACAAATAAACTTGAATTGAATTGAATAAATATGATAGCATCATGATAACCATAGTTATTATAAAATTGGGTACTAATTAATCTGGTGTGGTAATTGGTAATACAACAACTACAGTAAACAAATGACCCAATGCTGTACCACTGTCTACAACTATTTTATACTACAATACACCACAGTTTAAATAAAAATTCAAGTATTGTTACACTTTATAAGTTCACT